>NC_135134.1:7516277-7819307 GCF_051014445.1 Colletes latitarsis | reverse complement strand
ATCCAAACCAGAAATAACCCAGGAACTGTTCAACAAGTATGTGAAGTATGCGAAAGTATGAGACTGATGAGCGAAACTCCCAGGCCTAACCTAGACATAACATGCGCTATCCTCAAAAATATTGATCGAAACCAGGTTCAATGGACTGTTTCAGTGTGGTACCACATTACAACGTGATCCAATCCAGAAATAGCCCAGGATCTAGCCATGATGTATTAGAAATATGCGAAAGTATGAGCCTCATGAGGGCAAATCCTAGACCTTACCCAGACCTAACATGCGTTATCCTCTAAAATATTTATCAAGACCAGGTTTAATTGAATGTTTCAGTGTGGTACCACATTACTACGTGATCCAAACCAGGAAAAACCCAGGATCCGTTCAACAAGTATGTGAAGAATGCGAAAGTATGAGTCTGATGAGGGCATCCCAGACCTATCCCAGACCTAACATGCGTTATCCTCAAAAATATTGATCGAAACCAGGTTTAATCGACTGTTTCAGTGTGGTACCACATTACTACGTGATCCAAACCAGAAAAAACCCCAGGATCTGTTCAACAAGTATGTGAAGTATGCGAAAGTATGAGTCTGATGAGTCCAAATCCCAGGCGTAACCTAGACATAACATGCGGTATCCTCTAAAATATTGATCGAAACCAGGTTTAGTGGACTGTTTCAGTGTGGTACCACATTACTGCGTGATCCAAACCAGAAAAAACCCAGGATCTGTTCAACAAGTATGAGAAATATGCGAAGGTATGACCCTGATGAGGGCAAATCCCAGACCTATCCCAGACCTAACTTGCGTTGTCCTCTAAAATATTGATGGAAACCAGATTTAATTGATTGTTTCAGTGTGGTAGCACATTACTACGTGATCCAAACCAGAAAAAGCACCGGAGCTGTTCAACAAGTTTGTGCAGAATGCGAAAGTACGAGCCTGATGAGAGCAAATCCCAGACCTAACCTAGACCTAACATGCGTTATTCCCTAAAATATTGATCGAATCAAGGCTTAATTGACTGTTTCAGTGTGGTACCATATTGCTACGTTATCCAAAGCAGGTAAAACCATCGATCAGGACAACATGTATGTTAAAACTGCGAAAGTATGACCCTGATGAGGGCAAATCCCAGAACTAACCTAGTCCTAACATGCGTTATCCTCTTAAATATTGATCGAAACCAGGTTTGATGGACTGTTTCAGTGTGGTACCACATTAGTACGTGATCCAAACCAGAAAAAGCCAGGGATCTGTTCAACAAGCATGTGAAGAACGCGAAAATATGACACTGATGAGGGCAATTCCCAGACCTATCCCAGACCTAACTTGCGTCAACCTAGAAAATATTGTTCGAAACCAGATTTCATTGACTGTTTCAGTGTGGTACCACATTACTACCTGATCCAAACCAGAAAAAACCCAGGATCTGTTCAACAAGTATGTGAAGAATGCGAAAGTATGAGTCTGATGAGGGCAAATCCCAGGCCTATCCTAGACGTAACTTGCGTTATCCAATAAAATATTGATCGAGACCAGGATTAATCGACTGTTTCAGTGTGGTACCACATTACTACGTCATCCAAACCAGAAAAAGTCCAGGATCTAGCCATGAAGTATGAGAAATATGCGAAATTATGAGCCAGATGAGGGCAAATCCAAGACCTAACCCAGACCTAACATGCGTTATCCTCTAAAATATTGGCCGTATCCAGGTTTAATTAACTGTTTCAGTGTGGTACCACGTTACTACGTGATCCAATCCAGAAAAATCCAAGGATCTGGCCAACAAGTATGAGAAATATGCGATAGTATGAGTCTGATGAGGGCAAATCCCAGGCCTAACCTAGACCTAACATGCGTTATCCTCTAAAATATTGATCGAAACCAGGTTTAATCGACTGTTTCTGTGTGGTACCACATTACTACCTGATCCAAACCAGAAAAAACCCAGGATCTGTTCAACAAGTATGTGAAGAATGCGAAAGTATGAGTCTGATGAGGGCAGATCCCAGACAAATCCCAGACCTAACTTGCGTTATCCAATAAAATATTGATCGAGACCAGGATTAATCGACTGTTTCAGTGTGGTACCACATAACTACGTGATCCAATCCAGAAAAAGCCGAGGATCTGGCCAACAAGTATGAGAAATATGCGAAAGTATGAGCCAGATGAGGGCCAATCCTATACCTAACCCAGACCTAACATGCGTTATCCTCAAAAATATTAATCGAAACCAGGTTTAATGGACTGTTTCAGTGTGGTACCACATTACAACGTGATCCAATCCAGAAATAGCCCAGGATCTGTTCATCAAGTATGTGATGAATGCGGAAGTATGGGTCTGATGAGGGCAAATCGCAGGCCTAACCTCAACCCAGCATGAGTTATTCTAAAATATTCATCGTGACCAGGTTTAATCGACTGCTTCAGTGTGGTACCATTTTGCTACGTTATCCAAAGCAGGTAAAACCATTGATCAGGACAACATGTATGTTAAAACTGCGAAAGTATGACCCTGATGAGGGCAAATCCCAGAACTAACCTAGACCTAACATGTGTTATCCTCTAAAATAATAATTGAAACCAGGTTTAATGGTCTGCTTCAGTGTGGTACCACATTACTACGTGATCCAAACCAGAAAAAACCCAGGATCTGTTCACCAAGTGTTTGAAAAACGCGAAAGTACGAGCCTCACGAGGGCAAATCCTAGACCTAACCCAGACCTAACATGCGTTATCCTCTAAAATATTTATCAAGACCAGGTTTAATTGAATGTTTCAGTGTGGTACCACATCATTGCGTGATCCAAACCAGAAAAAAACCCAGGATCTGTTCAACAAGTATGTGAAGTATGCGGAAGTATGAGTCTGATGAGGGCAAATCCCAGGCCTAACCTAGTCCTAACATGCGTTATCCTCTTAAATATTGATCGAAACCAGGTTTGATGGACTGTTTCAGTGTGGTACCACATTAGTACGTGATCCAAACCAGAAAAAGCCAGGGATCTGTTCAACAAGCATGTGAAGAACGCGAAAGTATGAGTCTGATGAGGGCAGATCCCAGACAAATCCCAGACCTAACTTGCGTTATCCAATAAAATATTGATCGAGACCAGGATTAATCGACTGTTTCAGTGTGGTACCACATAACTACGTGATCCAATCCAGAAAAAGCCGAGGATCTGGCCAACAAGTATGAGAAATATGCGAAAGTATGAGCCAGATGAGGGCAATTCCCAGACCTATCCCAGACCTAACTTGCGTCAACCTAGAAAATATTGTTCGAAACCAGGTTTCATTGACTGTTTCAGTGTGGTACCACATTACTACCTGATCCAAACCAGAAAAAACCCAGGATCTGTTCAACAAGTATGTGAAGAATGCGAAAGTATGAGTCTGATGAGGGCAAATCCCAGGCCTATCCTAGACCTAACTTGCGTTATCCAATAAAATATTGATCGAGACCAGGATTAATCGACTGTTTCAGTGTGGTACCACATTACTACGTCATCCAAACCAGAAAAAGTCCAGGATCTAGCCATGAAGTATGAGAAATATGCGAAATTATGAGCCAGATGAGGGCAAATCCTAGACCTAACCCGGACCTAACATGCGTTATCCTCTAAAATATTGGCCGTATCCAGGTTTAATTAACTGTTTCAGTGTGGTACCACGTTACTACGTGATCCAATCCAGAAAAATCCAAGGATCTGGCCAACAAGTATGAGAAATATGCGATAGTATGAGTCTGATGAGGGCAAATCCCAGGCCTAACCTAGACCTAACATGCGTTATCCTCTAAAATATTGATCGAAACCAGGTTTAATCGACTGTTTCTGTGAGGTACCACATTACTACCTGATCCAAACCAGAAAAAACCCAGGATCTGTTCAACAAGTATGTGAAGAATGCGAAAGTATGAGTCTGATGAGGGCAGATCCCAGACAAATCCCAGACCTAACTTGCGTTATCCAATAAAATATTGATCGAGACCAGGATTAATCGACTGTTTCAGTGTGGTACCACATAACTACGTGATCCAATCCAGAAAAAGCCGAGGATCTGGCCAACAAGTATGAGAAATATGCGAAAGTGTGAGCCAGATGAGGGCCAATCCTATACCTAACCCAGACCTAACATGCGTTATCCTCAAAAATATTGATCGAAACCAGGTTTAATGGACTGTTTCAGTGTGGTACCACATTACAACGTGATCCAATCCAGAAATAGCCCAGGATCTGTTCATCAAGTATGTGATGAATGCGGAAGTATGGGTCTGATGAGGGCAAATCGCAGGCCTAACCAAGACCTAACATGTGTTATCCTCTAAAATAATAATTGAAACCAGGTTTAATGGTCTGCTTCAGTGTGGTACCACATTACTGCGTGATCCAAACCAGAAAAAACCCAGGATCTGTTCAACAAGTATGTGAAAAATGCGAAGGTATGATCCTGATGAGGGCAAAATCCAGGCCTATCCCTGACCTAACTTGCGTTGTCCTCTAAAATATTGATGGAAACCAGATTTAATTGATTGTTCCAGTGTGGTAGCACATTACTACGTGATCCAAACCAGAAAAAGCACCGGAGCTGTTCAACAAGTATGTGCAGAATGCGAAAGTACGAGCCTGATGAGAGCAAATCCCAGACCTAACCTAGACCTAACATGCGTTATCCTCTAAAATATTGGCCGTATCCAGGTTTAATTCACTGTTTCAGTGTGGTACCACGTTCCTACGTGATCCAATCCAGAAAAAACCAAGGATCTGGCCAACAAGTATGAGAAATATGCGATAGTATGAGTCTGATGAGGGCAAATCCCAGGCCTAACCTAGACCTAACATGCGTTATCCTCTAAAATATTGATCGAAACCAGGTTTAATCGACTGTTTCTGTGTGGTACCACATTACTACCTGATCCAAACCAGAAAAAACCCAGGATCTGTTCAACAAGTATGTGAAAAATGCGAAAGTATGAATCTGATGAGGGCAGATCCCAGACAAATCCCAGACCTAACTTGCGTTATCCAATAAAATATTGATCGAAACCACGTTTAATCGACTGTTTCAGTGTGGTACCACATTACTGCGTGATCCAAACCAGAAAAAACCCAGCATCCGTTCAACAAGTATGTGAAAAATACGAAAATATGACCCTGATGAGGGCAAATCCCAGACCTATCCCAGACCTAACTTGCGTTATCCTCTAAAATATTGATCGAAACCGGGTTTAATCGACTGTTTCAGTGTGGTACCACATTACTACTTGATCCGAACCAGAATTAGCCCAGGAACTGTTCAACAAGTATGTGAAGTATGCCAAAGTATGAGACTGATGAGCGAAACTCCCAGGCCTTACCTAGACATAACATGCGCTATCCTCAAAAATATTGATCGAAACCAGGTTCAATGGACTGTTTCAGTGTGGTACCACATTACTGCGTGATCCAAACCAGAAAAAACCCAGGATCTGTTCAACAAGTATGTGAAGTATGCGAAAGTATGAGTCTGATGAGGGCATCCCAGACCTAACCTAGACCTAGCATGCGTTAGCCTCTAAAATATTGATCGAAACCAGGATTAGTGGACTGTTTCAGTGTGGTACCACATTACTACGAGAAGCAAACGAGAAAAAGCCAGGGATCCGGTCAACATGTATGTGAAAAATTCGAAAAAAAGACCCTGATGAGGGCAAATCCCAGACCTATCCCAGACCTAACTAGCGTTATCCTCTAAAATATTGGCCGTATCCATGTTTAAGTAACTGTTTCAGTGTGGTACCACGTTACTACGTGATCCAATCCAGAAAAATCCAAGGATCTGGCCAACAAGTATGAGAAATATGCGATAGTATGAGTCAGATGAGGGCAAATCCTAGACCTAACCCAGACCTAACATGCATTATCATCTAAAATATTGATCGAAACCAGGTTTAATCGACTGTTTCAGTGTGGTACCACATTACTACCTGATCCAAACCAGAAATAACCCAGGAACTGTTCAACAAGTATGTGAAGTATGCGAAAGTATGAGACTGATGAGCGAAACTCCCAGGCCTTACCTAGACATAACATGCGCTATCCTCAAAAATATTGATCGAAACCAGGTTCAATGGACTGTTTCAGTGTGGTACCACATTACAACGTGATCCAATCCAGAAATAGCCCAGGATCTAGCCATGAAGTATTAGAAATATGCGAAAGTATGAGCCTCATGAGGGCAAGTCCTAGACCTTACCCAGACCTAACATGCGTTATCCTCTAAAATATTTATCAAGACCAGGTTTAATTGAATGTTTCAGTGTGGTACCACATTACTACGTGATCCAAACCAGAAAAAACCCAGGATCCGTTCAACAAGTATGTGAAGTATGCGAAAGTATGAGACTGATGAGCGACACTCCCAGGCCTTACCTAGACATAACATGCGCTATCCTCAAAAATATTGATCGAAACCAGGTTCAATGGACTGTTTCAGTGTGGTACCACATTACAACGTGATCCAATCCAGAAATAGCCCAGGATCTAGCCATGAAGTATTAGAAATATGCGAGAATATGAGCCTCATGAGGGCAAATCCTAGACCTTACCCAGACCTAACATGCGTTATCCTCTAAAATATTTATCAAGACCAGGTTTATTCGACTGTTTCAGTGTGGTACCACATTACTACCTGATCCAAACCAGAAATAACCCAGGAACTGTCCAACTAGTATGTGAAGTATGCGAAAGTATAAGACTGATGAGTGAAACTCCCAGGCCTAACCTAGACCTAACATGCGTTATCCTCAAAAATATTGATCGAAACCAGGTTTAATGGACTGTTTCAGTCTGGTACCACATTACTACGTGATCCAAACCAGGGAAAAACCCAGGATCCGTTCAACAAGTATGTGAAGAATGCGAAAGTATGAGTCTGATGAGTGAGAATCCCAGGCCTAACCTAGACCTAGCATGAGTTGTCCTCTAGAATATTGATCGAAACCAGGTTTAATCGACTGTTTCAGTGTGGTACCACATTACTACCTGATCCAAACCAGAAAAAACCCAGGATCTGTTCAACAAGTATGTGAAGAATGCGAAAGTATGAGACTGATGAGCGAAACTCCCAGGCCTAACCTAGACATAACATGCGTTATCCTCAAAAATATTGATCGATACCAGGTTCAATGGACTGTTTCAGTGTGGTACCACATTACAACGTGATTCAATCCAGAAATAGCCCAGGATCTAGCCATGAAGTATTAGAAATATGCGAAAGTATGAGCCTCATGAGGGCAAATCCTAGACCTTACCCAGACCTAACATGCGTTATCCTCTAAAATATTTATCAAGACCAGGTTTAATTGAGTGTTTCAGTGTGGTACCACATTACTACTTGATCCAAACCAGAAAAAAACCCAGGATCTGTTCAACAAGCATGTGAAATATGCGAAAGTACGAGCCTGATGAGAGCAAATCCCGGACCTAACCTAGACCTAACATGCGTTATTCACTATAATATTGATCGTGACTAGGTTTAATCGATAGTTTCAGTGTGGTACCACATTACTACCTGATGCAAACCAGAAATAACCCAGGATCTGTTCAACTAGTATGTGAAGTATGCGAAAGTATGTGTCTGATGAGGGCAAATCCCAGACCTAACCCAGACCTAACATGCATTATCATCTAAAATATTGATCGAAACCAGGTTTAATCGACTGTTTCAGTGTGGTACCACATTACTACCTGATCCAAACCAGAAATAACCCAGGAACTGTTCAACAAGTATGTGAAGTATGCGAAAGTATGAGACTGATGAGCGAAACTCCCAGGCCTAACCTAGACCTAACATGCGTTATCCTCAAAAATATTGATCGAAACCAGGTTTAATGGACTGTTTCAGTGTGGTAACACATTACTACGTGATCCAAACCAGAAAAAACCCAGGATCTTTTCAACAAATGTGTGAAAAACGCGAAAGTACGAGCCTGATGAGGGCAAATCCCAGACCTATCCCAGGCCTATCTTGCGTTGTCCTGTAAAATATTGATGGAAACCAGGTTTAATTGACTGTTTCATTGTGGTACTACATTACTACGTGATCAAAACCAGAAAAAGCCCAGAATCTGGCCATCAAGTATGGGAAATATGCGAAAGTACAAGCGAGATGGGAGCATATCCGAGACCTAACCAAGACCTAACATGCCTTATTCTCTAGAATATTGATCGAAACCAGGTTTAATGGACTGTTTCAGCGTGGTACCACATAACTACGTGATCCACACCAGAAAAAGCCCAGGATCTGTTCAACAAGTACGTGAAGTATGCGAAAGTATGAGTCTGATGAGGGCATCCCAGACCTAACCTAGACCTAGCATGCGTTATCCTCTAAAATATTGATCGAAACCAGGATTAGTGGACTGTTTCAGTGTGGTACCACATTACTACGAGAAGCAAACGAGAAAAAGCCAGGGATCCGGTCAACAAGTATGTGAAAAATTCGAAAAAAAGACCCTGATGAGGGCAAATCCCAGACCTATCCCAGACCTAACTAGCGTTATCCTCTAAAATATTGGCCGTATCCATGTTTAAGTAACTGTTTCAGTGTGGTACCACGTTACTACGTGATCCAATCCAGAAAAATCCAAGGACCTGGCCAACAAGTATGAGAAATATGCGATAGTATGAGTCAGATGAGGGCAAATCCTAGACCTAACCCAGACCTAACATGCATTATCATCTAAAATATTTATCGAAACCAGGTTTAATCGACTGTTTCAGTGTGGTACCACATTACTACCTGATCCAAACCAGAAATAACCCAGGAACTGTTCAACAAGTATGTGAAGTATGCGAAAGTATGAGACTGATGAGCGAAACTCCCAGGCCTTACCTAGACATAACATGCGCTATCCTCAAAAATATTGATCGAAACCAGGTTCAATGGACTGTTTCAGTGTGGTACCACATTACAACGTGATCCAATCCAGAAATAGCCCAGGATCTAGCCATGAAGTATTAGAAATATGCGAAAGTATGAGCCTCATGAGGGCAAATCCTAGACCTTACCCAGACCTAACATGCGTTATCCTCTAAAATATTTATCAAGACCAGGTTTAATTGAATGTTTCAGTGTGGTACCACATTACTACGTGATCCAAACCAGAAAAAACCCAGGATCCGTTCAACAAGTATGTGAAGAATGCGAAAGTATGAGTCTGATGAGGGCATCCCAGACCTATCCCAGACCTAACATGCGTTATCCTCACAAATATTGATCGAAACCAGGTTTAATCGACTGTTTCAGTGTGGTACCACATTACTACGTGATCCAAACCAGAAAAAAACCCAGGATCTGTTCAACAAGTATGTGAAGTGTGCGAAAGTATGAGTCTGATGAGTGCAAATCCCAGGCGTACCCTAGACATAACATGCGGCATCCTCTAAAATATTGATCGAAACCAGGTTTAGTGGACTGTTTCAGTGTGGTACCACATTACTGCGTGATCCAAACCAGAAAAAACCCAGGATCTGTTCAACAAGTATGTGAAGTATGCGAAAGTATGAGTCTGATGAGGGCAAATCCCAGTCCTATGCCAGACCTAACATGCGTTATCCTCTAAAATATTTATCAAGACCAGGTTTAATTGACTGTTTTGGTGTGGTTCCACATTACTACGTGATCCAAACCAGAAAAAACCCAGGAACTGTCCAACTAGTATGTGAAGTATGCGAAAGTATGAGACTGATGTGTGAAACTCCCAGTCCTAACCTAGACCTAACATGCGTTATCCTCAAAAATATTGATCGAAACCAGTCTTAATGGACTGTTTCAGTGTGGTACTACATTACTACGTGATCCAAACCAGAAAAAGCCCAGGATCTAGCCATGAAGTATGAGAAATATGCGAAAGTATGAGCCTCATGAGGGCAAATCCTAGACCTTACCCAGACCTAACATGCGTTATCCTCTAAAATATTTATCAAGACCAGGTTTAATTGAATGTTTCAGTGTGGTACCACATTACTACGTGATCCAAACCAGAAAAAACCCAGGATCCGTTCAACAAGTATGTGAAGTATGCGAAAGTATGAGACTGATGAGCGAAACTCCCAGGCCTTACCTAGACATAACATGCGCTATCCTCAAAAATATTGATCGAAACCAGGTTCAATGGACTGTTTCAGTGTGGTACCACATTACAACGTGATCCAATCCAGAAATAGCCCAGGATCTAGCCATGAAGTATTAGAAATATGCGAAAATATGAGCCTCATGAGGGCAAATCCTAGACCTTACCCAGACCTAACATGCGTTATCCTCTAAAATATTTATCAAGACCAGGTTTAATCGACTGTTTCAGTGTGGTACCACATTACTACCTGATCCAAACCAGAAATAACCCAGGAACTGTCCAACTAGTATGTGAAGTATGCGAAAGTATAAGACTGATGAGTGAAACTCCCAGGCCTAACCTAGACCTAACATGCGTTATCCTCAAAAATATTGATCGAAACCAGGCTTAATGGACTGTTTCAGTGTGGTACCACATTACTACCTGATCAAAACCAGAAATAACCCTGGAACTGTTCAACTAGTATGTGAAGTATGCGAAAGTATGAGTCTGATGAGGGCAAATCCCAGACCTATGCCAGACCTAACATGCGTTATCCTCTAAAATATTTATCAAGACCAGGTTTAATTGACTGTTTTAGTGTGGTTCCACTTTACTACGTGATCCAAAGCAGAAAAAACCCTCGATCAGGTCAACATGTATGTTAAAACTGCGAAAGTATGAACCTGATGAGGGCAAATCCCAGACCAAACCTAGACCTAACTTGTGTTATCCTCTAAAATAATAATTGAAACCACGTTTAATGGTCTGCTTCAGTGTGGTACCACATTACTACGTGATCGAAACCCGAAAAAACCCCGAATCTGGCAATCAAGTATGATAAATATGCGAAAGTACGAGCCTGATGAGAGCAAATCCCAGACCTAACCTAGACCTAACATGCTTTATTCTCTAAAATATTGATCGAAACCAGGTTTAATTGACTGTTTCATTGTGGTACTACATTACTACGTGATCAAAACCAGAAAAAGCCCAGAATATGGCCATCAAGTATGGGAAATATGCGAAAGTACGAGCGAGATGGGAGCATATCCGAGACCTAACCAAGACCTAACATGCCTTATTCTCTACAATATTGATCGAAACCAGGTTTGATGGACTGTTTCAGTGTGGTACCACATAACTACGTGATCCAAACCAGAAAAAGCCCAGGATCTGTTCAACAAGTATGTGAAAAACGCGAAACTATGAGCCGCATTAGGGCAAATTCCAGGCCTATGCCAGACCTAACATGCGTTATCCTCTAAAATATTTATCAAGACCAGGTTCAATTGAATGTTTCAGTGCGGTACCACATTACTACGTGATCCAAACCAGGGAAAACCCCAGGATCCGTTCAGCAAGTATGTGAAAAACGCGAAAGTACGAGCCTGATGAGGGCAAATCCCAGACCTATCCCAGACCTAACTTGCGTTATCCTCTAAAATATTGATCGAAACCAGGTTTAATTGACTGTTTCAGTGTGGTACTACATTACTACGTGATCCAATCCAGAAAAAGCCCAGGATCTAGCCATGAAGTATGAGAAATATGCGAAAGTATGAGCCTCACGAAGGCAAATCCTAGACCTAACCCAGACATAACATGCGTTATCCTCTAAAATATTTATCAAGACCAGGTTTAATTGAACGTTTCAGTGTGGTACCACATTACTACGTGATCCAAACCAGAAAAAAACCCAGGATCTGTTCAACAAGTATGTGAAGTGTGCGAAAGTATGAGTCTGATGAGTGCAAATCCCAGGCGTAACCTAGACATAACATGCGGTATCCTCTAAAATATTGATCGAAACCAGGTTTAGTGGACTGTTTCAGTGTGGTACCACATTACTGCGTGATCCAAACCAGAAAAAACCCAGGATCTATTCAAGAAGTATTAGAGATATGCGAAAGTACGAGCCTGATGGGAGCAAGTCCCTGACCTAACCTAGACCTAACATGCGTTATCCTCTAAAATATTAATCAAGACCTGGTTTAATGGTCTGCTTCAGTGTGGTACCACTTTACTACATGATCCAAACCAGAAAAAACCCAGGATCTGTTCAACAAGTGTGTGAAAACTGCGAAAGTATGACCCTGATGAGGGCAAACCCCAGAAATAACCTAGACCTAACATGTGTTATCCTCTAAAATAGTAATTGATACCAGGTTTAATGGTCTGCTTCAGTGTGGTACCACATTACTACGTGATCGAAACCAGAAAAAACCCAGAATCTGGCCAACAAGCATGATAAATATGCGAAAGTACGAGCCTGATGGGAGCAAATCCCAGGCCTAACCTAGTCCTAACATGCTTTATCCTCCAAAATATTGATCGAAGTCAGTTTTAATTGACTGTTTCAGTGTGGTACCACAATACCACGTGATCCAATCCAGAAAAAGCCCAGGATCTAGCCATGAAGTGTGAGAAATATGCGAAAGTAAGAGCCTGACGAGGGCAAATACTAGACCTAACCCAGACTTAACATGCGTTATCCACTCAAATATTGGCCGTATCCAGGTTTAATTAACTGCTTCAGTGTGGTACCACGTTACTACGTGATCCAATCCAGAAAAATCCAAGGATCTGGCCAACAAGTATGAGAAATATGCGAAAGTATGAGCCAGATGACGGCAAATCCTAGACCTAACCCAGACCTAACATGCATTATCATCTAGATTATTGATCGAAACCAGGTTTAATCGACTGTTTCAGTGTGGTACCACATTACTACGTGATCCAAACCAGAAAAAACCCAGGATCCGTTCAACAAGTATGTGAAGAATGCGAAAGTATGAGTCTGATGAGGGCATCCCAGACCTATCCCAGACCTAACATGCGTTATCCTCACAAATATTGATCGAAACCAGGTTTAATCGACTGTTTCAGTGTGGTACCACATTACTACGTGATCCAAACCAGAAA
The DNA here is from genome assembly GCF_051014445.1 of Colletes latitarsis. Taxonomy (NCBI): domain Eukaryota; kingdom Metazoa; phylum Arthropoda; class Insecta; order Hymenoptera; family Colletidae; genus Colletes; species Colletes latitarsis. Next base: position 7,806,274 of record NC_135134.1, on the reverse strand, counting down.
AAAACCCAGGATCTGTTCAACAAGTATGTGAAGTATGCGAAAGTATGAGACTGATGAGCGACACTCCCAGGCCTTACCTAGACATAACATGCGCTATCCTCAAAAATATTGATCGAAACCAGGTTCAATGGACTGTTTCAGTGTGGTACCACATTACAACGTGATCCAATCCAGAAATAGCCCAGGATCTAGCCATGAAGTATTAGAAATATGCGAGAATATGAGCCTCATGAGGGCAAATCCTAGACCTTACCCAGACCTAACATGCGTTATCCTCTAAAATATTTATCAAGACCAGGTTTATTCGACTGTTTCAGTGTGGTACCACATTACTACCTGATCCAAACCAGAAATAACCCAGGAACTGTCCAACTAGTATGTGAAGTATGCGAAAGTATAAGACTGATGAGTGAAACTCCCAGGCCTAACCTAGACCTAACATGCGTTATCCTCAAAAATATTGATCGAAACCAGGTTTAATGGACTGTTTCAGTCTGGTACCACATTACTACGTGATCCAAACCAGGGAAAAACCCAGGATCCGTTCAACAAGTATGTGAAGAATGCGAAAGTATGAGTCTGATGAGTGAGAATCCCAGGCCTAACCTAGGCCTAGCATGAGTTGTCCTCTAGAATATTGATCGAAACCAGGTTTAATCGACTGTTTCAGTGTGGTACCACATTACTACCTGATCCAAACCAGAAAAAACCCAGGATCTGTTCAACAAGTATGTGAAGAATGCGAAAGTATGAGACTGATGAGCGAAACTCCCAGGCCTAACCTAGACATAACATGCGTTATCCTCAAAAATATTGATCGATACCAGGTTCAATGGACTGTTTCAGTGTGGTACCACATTACAACGTGATTCAATCCAGAAATAGCCCAGGATCTAGCCATGAAGTATTAGAAATATGCGAAAGTATGAGCCTCATGAGGGCAAATCCTAGACCTTACCCAGACCTAACATGCGTTATCCTCTAAAATATTTATCAAGACCAGGTTTAATTGAGTGTTTCAGTGTGGTACCACATTACTACTTGATCCAAACCAGAAAAAAACCCAGGATCTGTTCAACAAGCATGTGAAATATGCGAAAGTACGAGCCTGATGAGAGCAAATCCCGGACCTAACCTAGACCTAACATGCGTTATTCACTATAATATTGATCGTGACTAGGTTTAATCGATAGTTTCAGTGTGGTACCACATTACTACCTGATCCAAACCAGAAATAACCCAGGATCTGTTCAACTAGTATGTGAAGTATGCGAAAGTATGTGTCTGATGAGGGCAAATCCCAGACCTAACCCAGACCTAACATGCATTATCATCTAAAATATTGATCGAAACCAGGTTTAATCGACTGTTTCAGTGTGGTACCACATTACTACCTGATCCAAACCAGAAATAACCCAGGAACTGTTCAACAAGTATGTGAAGTATGCGAAAGTATGAGACTGATGAGCGAAACTCCCAGGCCTAACCTAGACCTAACATGCGTTATCCTCAAAAATATTGATCGAAACCAGGTTTAATGGACTGTTTCAGTGTGGTAACACATTACTACGTGATCCAAACCAGAAAAAACCCAGGATCTTTTCAACAAATGTGTGAAAAACGCGAAAGTACGAGCCTGATGAGGGCAAATCCCAGACCTATCCCAGGCCTATCTTGCGTTGTCCTGTAAAATATTGATGGAAACCAGGTTTAATTGACTGTTTCATTGTGGTACTACATTACTACGTGATCAAAACCAGAAAAAGCCCAGAATCTGGCCATCAAGTATGGGAAATATGCGAAAGTACAAGCGAGATGGGAGCATATCCGAGACCTAACCAAGACCTAACATGCCTTATTCTCTAGAATATTGATCGAAACCAGGTTTAATGGACTGTTTCAGCGTGGTACCACATAACTACGTGATCCACACCAGAAAAAGCCCAGGATCTGTTCAACAAGTACGTGAAGTATGCGAAAGTATGAGTCTGATGAGGGCATCCCAGACCTAACCTAGACCTAGCATGCGTTATCCTCTAAAATATTGATCGAAACCAGGATTAGTGGACTGTTTCAGTGTGGTACCACATTACTACGAGAAGCAAACGAGAAAAAGCCAGGGATCCGGTCAACAAGTATGTGAAAAATTCGAAAAAAAGACCCTGATGAGGGCAAATCCCAGACCTATCCCAGACCTAACTAGCGTTATCCTCTAAAATATTGGCCGTATCCATGTTTAAGTAACTGTTTCAGTGTGGTACCACGTTACTACGTGATCCAATCCAGAAAAATCCAAGGATCTGGCCAACAAGTATGAGAAATATGCGATAGTATGAGTCAGATGAGGGCAAATCCTAGACCTAACCCAGACCTAACATGCATTATCATCTAAAATATTTATCGAAACCAGGTTTAATCGACTGTTTCAGTGTGGTACCACATTACTACCTGATCCAAACCAGAAATAACCCAGGAACTGTTCAACAAGTATGTGAAGTATGCGAAAGTATGAGACTGATGAGCGAAACTCCCAGGCCTTACCTAGACATAACATGCGCTATCCTCAAAAATATTGATCGAAACCAGGTTCAATGGACTGTTTCAGTGTGGTACCACATTACAACGTGATCCAATCCAGAAATAGCCCAGGATCTAGCCATGAAGTATTAGAAATATGCGAAAGTATGAGCCTCATGAGGGCAAATCCTAGACCTTACCCAGACCTAACATGCGTTATCCTCTAAAATATTTATCAAGACCAGGTTTAATTGAATGTTTCAGTGTGGTACCACATTACTACGTGATCCAAACCAGAAAAAACCCAGGATCCGTTCAACAAGTATGTGAAGAATGCGAAAGTATGAGTCTGATGAGGGCATCCCAGACCTATCCCAGACCTAACATGCGTTATCCTCACAAATATTGATCGAAACCAGGTTTAATCGACTGTTTCAGTGTGGTACCACATTACTACGTGATCCAAACCAGAAAAAAACCCAGGATCTGTTCAACAAGTATGTGAAGTGTGCGAAAGTATGAGTCTGATGAGTGCAAATCCCAGGCGTACCCTAGACATAACATGCGGCATCCTCTAAAATATTGATCGAAACCAGGTTTAGTGGACTGTTTCAGTGTGGTACCACATTACTGCGTGATCCAAACCAGAAAAAACCCAGGATCTGTTCAACAAGTATGTGAAGTATGCGAAAGTATGAGTCTGATGAGGGCAAATCCCAGTCCTATGCCAGACCTAACATGCGTTATCCTCTAAAATATTTATCAAGACCAGGTTTAATTGACTGTTTTGGTGTGGTTCCACATTACTACGTGATCCAAACCAGAAAAAACCCAGGAACTGTCCAACTAGTATGTGAAGTATGCGAAAGTATGAGACTGATGTGTGAAACTCCCAGTCCTAACCTAGACCTAACATGCGTTATCCTCAAAAATATTGATCGAAACCAGTCTTAATGGACTGTTTCAGTGTGGTACTACATTACTACGTGATCCAAACCAGAAAAAGCCCAGGATCTAGCCATGAAGTATGAGAAATATGCGAAAGTATGAGCCTCATGAGGGCAAATCCTAGACCTTACCCAGACCTAACATGCGTTATCCTCTAAAATATTTATCAAGACCAGGTTTAATTGAATGTTTCAGTGTGGTACCACATTACTACGTGATCCAAACCAGAAAAAACCCAGGATCCGTTCAACAAGTATGTGAAGTATGCGAAAGTATGAGACTGATGAGCGAAACTCCCAGGCCTTACCTAGACATAACATGCGCTATCCTCAAAAATATTGATCGAAACCAGGTTCAATGGACTGTTTCAGTGTGGTACCACATTACAACGTGATCCAATCCAGAAATAGCCCAGGATCTAGCCATGAAGTATTAGAAATATGCGAAAATATGAGCCTCATGAGGGCAAATCCTAGACCTTACCCAGACCTAACATGCGTTATCCTCTAAAATATTTATCAAGACCAGGTTTAATCGACTGTTTCAGTGTGGTACCACATTACTACCTGATCCAAACCAGAAATAACCCAGGAACTGTCCAACTAGTATGTGAAGTATGCGAAAGTATAAGACTGATGAGTGAAACTCCCAGGCCTAACCTAGACCTAACATGCGTTATCCTCAAAAATATTGATCGAAACCAGGCTTAATGGACTGTTTCAGTGTGGTACCACATTACTACCTGATCAAAACCAGAAATAACCCTGGAACTGTTCAACTAGTATGTGAAGTATGCGAAAGTATGAGTCTGATGAGGGCAAATCCCAGACCTATGCCAGACCTAACATGCGTTATCCTCTAAAATATTTATCAAGACCAGGTTTAATTGACTGTTTTAGTGTGGTTCCACTTTACTACGTGATCCAAAGCAGAAAAAACCCTCGATCAGGTCAACATGTATGTTAAAACTGCGAAAGTATGAACCTGATGAGGGCAAATCCCAGACCAAACCTAGACCTAACTTGTGTTATCCTCTAAAATAATAATTGAAACCACGTTTAATGGTCTGCTTCAGTGTGGTACCACATTACTACGTGATCGAAACCCGAAAAAACCCCGAATCTGGCAATCAAGTATGATAAATATGCGAAAGTACGAGCCTGATGAGAGCAAATCCCAGACCTAACCTAGACCTAACATGCTTTATTCTCTAAAATATTGATCGAAACCAGGTTTAATTGACTGTTTCATTGTGGTACTACATTACTACGTGATCAAAACCAGAAAAAGCCCAGAATATGGCCATCAAGTATGGGAAATATGCGAAAGTACGAGCGAGATGGGAGCATATCCGAGACCTAACCAAGACCTAACATGCCTTATTCTCTACAATATTGATCGAAACCAGGTTTGATGGACTGTTTCAGTGTGGTACCACATAACTACGTGATCCAAACCAGAAAAAGCCCAGGATCTGTTCAACAAGTATGTGAAAAACGCGAAACTATGAGCCGCATTAGGGCAAATTCCAGGCCTATGCCAGACCTAACATGCGTTATCCTCTAAAATATTTATCAAGACCAGGTTCAATTGAATGTTTCAGTGCGGTACCACATTACTACGTGATCCAAACCAGGGAAAACCCCAGGATCCGTTCAGCAAGTATGTGAAAAACGCGAAAGTACGAGCCTGATGAGGGCAAATCCCAGACCTATCCCAGACCTAACTTGCGTTATCCTCTAAAATATTGATCGAAACCAGGTTTAATTGACTGTTTCAGTGTGGTACTACATTACTACGTGATCCAATCCAGAAAAAGCCCAGGATCTAGCCATGAAGTATGAGAAATATGCGAAAGTATGAGCCTCACGAAGGCAAATCCTAGACCTAACCCAGACATAACATGCGTTATCCTCTAAAATATTTATCAAGACCAGGTTTAATTGAACGTTTCAGTGTGGTACCACATTACTACGTGATCCAAACCAGAAAAAAACCCAGGATCTGTTCAACAAGTATGTGAAGTGTGCGAAAGTATGAGTCTGATGAGTGCAAATCCCAGGCGTAACCTAGACATAACATGCGGTATCCTCTAAAATATTGATCGAAACCAGGTTTAGTGGACTGTTTCAGTGTGGTACCACATTACTGCGTGATCCAAACCAGAAAAAACCCAGGATCTATTCAAGAAGTATTAGAGATATGCGAAAGTACGAGCCTGATGGGAGCAAGTCCCTGACCTAACCTAGACCTAACATGCGTTATCCTCTAAAATATTAATCAAGACCTGGTTTAATGGTCTGCTTCAGTGTGGTACCACTTTACTACATGATCCAAACCAGAAAAAACCCAGGATCTGTTCAACAAGTGTGTGAAAACTGCGAAAGTATGACCCTGATGAGGGCAAACCCCAGAAATAACCTAGACCTAACATGTGTTATCCTCTAAAATAGTAATTGATACCAGGTTTAATGGTCTGCTTCAGTGTGGTACCACATTACTACGTGATCGAAACCAGAAAAAACCCAGAATCTGGCCAACAAGCATGATAAATATGCGAAAGTACGAGCCTGATGGGAGCAAATCCCAGGCCTAACCTAGTCCTAACATGCTTTATCCTCCAAAATATTGATCGAAGTCAGTTTTAATTGACTGTTTCAGTGTGGTACCACAATACCACGTGATCCAATCCAGAAAAAGCCCAGGATCTAGCCATGAAGTGTGAGAAATATGCGAAAGTAAGAGCCTGACGAGGGCAAATACTAGACCTAACCCAGACTTAACATGCGTTATCCACTCAAATATTGGCCGTATCCAGGTTTAATTAACTGCTTCAGTGTGGTACCACGTTACTACGTGATCCAATCCAGAAAAATCCAAGGATCTGGCCAACAAGTATGAGAAATATGCGAAAGTATGAGCCAGATGACGGCAAATCCTAGACCTAACCCAGACCTAACATGCATTATCATCTAGATTATTGATCGAAACCAGGTTTAATCGACTGTTTCAGTGTGGTACCACATTACTACGTGATCCAAACCAGAAAAAACCCAGGATCCGTTCAACAAGTATGTGAAGAATGCGAAAGTATGAGTCTGATGAGGGCATCCCAGACCTATCCCAGACCTAACATGCGTTATCCTCACAAATATTGATCGAAACCAGGTTTAATCGACTGTTTCAGTGTGGTACCACATTACTACGTGATCCAAACCAGAAAAAAACCCAGGATCTGTTCAACAAGTATGTGAAGTGTGCGAAAGTATGAGTCTGATGAGTGCAAATCCCAGGCGTACCCTAGACATAACATGCGGCATCCTCTAAAATATTGATCGAAACCAGGTTTAGTGGACTGTTTCAGTGTGGTACCACATTACTGCGTGATCCAAACCAGAAAAAACCCAGGATCTGTTCAACAAGTATGTGAAGTATGCGAAAGTATGAGTCTGATGAGGGCAAATCCCAGTCCTATGCCAGACCTAACATGCGTTATCCTCTAAAATATTTATCAAGACCAGGTTTAATTGACTGTTTTGGTGTGGTTCCACATTACTACGTGATCCAAACCAGAAAAAACCCAGGAACTGTCCAACTAGTATGTGAAGTATGCGAAAGTATGAGACTGATGTGTGAAACTCCCAGTCCTAACCTAGACCTAACATGCGTTATCCTCAAAAATATTGATCGAAACCAGTCTTAATGGACTGTTTCAGTGTGGTACTACATTACTACGTGATCCAAACCAGAAAAAGCCCAGGATCTAGCCATGAAGTATGAGAAATATGCGAAAGTATGAGCCTCATGAGGGCAAATCCTAGACCTTACCCAGACCTAACATGCGTTATCCTCTAAAATATTTATCAAGACCAGGTTTAATTGAATGTTTCAGTGTGGTACCACATTACTACGTGATCCAAACCAGAAAAAACCCAGGATCCGTTCAACAAGTATGTGAAGTATGCGAAAGTATGAGACTGATGAGCGAAACTCCCAGGCCTTACCTAGACATAACATGCGCTATCCTCAAAAATATTGATCGAAACCAGGTTCAATGGACTGTTTCAGTGTGGTACCACATTACAACGTGATCCAATCCAGAAATAGCCCAGGATCTAGCCATGAAGTATTAGAAATATGCGAAAATATGAGCCTCATGAGGGCAAATCCTAGACCTTACCCAGACCTAACATGCGTTATCCTCTAAAATATTTATCAAGACCAGGTTTAATCGACTGTTTCAGTGTGGTACCACATTACTACCTGATCCAAACCAGAAATAACCCAGGAACTGTCCAACTAGTATGTGAAGTATGCGAAAGTATAAGACTGATGAGTGAAACTCCCAGGCCTAACCTAGACCTAACATGCGTTATCCTCAAAAATATTGATCGAAACCAGGCTTAATGGACTGTTTCAGTGTGGTACCACATTACTACCTGATCAAAACCAGAAATAACCCTGGAACTGTTCAACTAGTATGTGAAGTATGCGAAAGTATGAGTCTGATGAGGGCAAATCCCAGACCTATGCCAGACCTAACATGCGTTATCCTCTAAAATATTTATCAAGACCAGGTTTAATTGACTGTTTTAGTGTGGTTCCACTTTACTACGTGATCCAAAGCAGAAAAAACCCTCGATCAGGTCAACATGTATGTTAAAACTGCGAAAGTATGAACCTGATGAGGGCAAATCCCAGACCAAACCTAGACCTAACTTGTGTTATCCTCTAAAATAATAATTGAAACCACGTTTAATGGGCTGCTTCAGTGTGGTACCACATTACTACGTGATCGAAACCCGAAAAAACCCCGAATCTGGCAATCAAGTATGATAAATATGCGAAAGTACGAGCCTGATGAGAGCAAATCCCAGACCTAACCTAGACCTAACATGCTTTATTCTCTAAAATATTCATCGAAACCAGGTTTAATTGACTGTTTCATTGTGGTACTACATTACTACGTGATCAAAACCAGAAAAAGCCCAGAATATGGCCATCAAGTATGGGAAATATGCGAAAGTACGAGCGAGATGGGAGCATATCCGAGACCTAACCAAGACCTAACATGCCTTATTCTCTACAATATTGATCGAAACCAGGTTTGATGGACTGTTTCAGTGTGGTACCACATAACTACGTGATCCAAACCAGAAAAAGCCCAGGATCTGTTCAACAAGTATGTGAAAAACGCGAAACTATGAGCCGCATTAGGGCAAATTCCAGGCCTATGCCAGACCTAACATGCGTTATCCTCTAAAATATTTATCAAGACCAGGTTCAATTGAATGTTTCAGTGCGGTACCACATTACTACGTGATCCAAACCAGGGAAAACCCCAGGATCCGTTCAGCAAGTATGTGAAAAACGCGAAAGTACGAGCCTGATGAGGGCAAATCCCAGACCTATCCCAGACCTAACTTGCGTTATCCTCTAAAATATTGATCGAAACCAGGTTTAATTGACTGTTTCAGTGTGGTACTACATTACTACGTGATCCAATCCAGAAAAAGCCCAGGATCTAGCCATGAAGTATGAGAAATATGCGAAAGTATGAGCCTCACGAAGGCAAATCCTAGACCTAACCCAGACATAACATGCGTTATCCTCTAAAATATTTATCAAGACCAGGTTTAATTGAACGTTTCAGTGTGGTACCACATTACTACGTGATCCAAACCAGAAAAAAACCCAGGATCTGTTCAACAAGTATGTGAAGTGTGCGAAAGTATGAGTCTGATGAGTGCAAATCCCAGGCGTAACCTAGACATAACATGCGGTATCCTCTAAAATATTGATCGAAACCAGGTTTAGTGGACTGTTTCAGTGTGGTACCACATTACTGCGTGATCCAAACCAGAAAAAACCCAGGATCTATTCAAGAAGTATTAGAGATATGCGAAAGTACGAGCCTGATGGGAGCAAGTCCCTGACCTAACCTAGACCTAACATGCGTTATCCTCTAAAATATTAATCAAGACCTGGTTTAACGGTCTGCTTCAGTGTGGTACCACTTTACTACATGATCCAAACCAGAAAAAACCCAGGATCTGTTCAACAAGTGTGTGAAAACTGCGAAAGTATGACCCTGATGAGGGCAAACCCCAGAAATAACCTAGACCTAACATGTGTTATCCTCTAAAATAGTAATTGATACCAGGTTTAATGGTCTGCTTCAGTGTGGTACCACATTACTACGTGATCGAAACCAGAAAAAACCCAGAATCTGGCCAACAAGCATGATAAATATGCGAAAGTACGAGCCTGATGGGAGCAAATCCCAGGCCTAACCTAGTCCTAACATGCTTTATCCTCCAAAATATTGATCGAAGTCAGTTTTAATTGACTGTTTCAGTGTGGTACCACAATACCACGTGATCCAATCCAGAAAAAGCCCAGGATCTAGCCATGAAGTGTGAGAAATATGCGAAAGTAAGAGCCTGACGAGGGCAAATACTAGACCTAACCCAGACTTAACATGCGTTATCCACTCAAATATTGGCCGTATCCAGGTTTAATTAACTGCTTCAGTGTGGTACCACGTTACTACGTGATCCAATCCAGAAAAATCCAAGGATCTGGCCAACAAGTATGAGAAATATGCGAAAGTATGAGCCAGATGACGGCAAATCCTAGACCTAACCCAGACCTAACATGCATTATCATCTAGATTATTGATCGAAACCAGGTTTAATCGACTGTTTCAGTGTGGTACCACATTACTACCTGATCAAAATCAGAAATAACCCTGGAACTGTTCAACTAGTATGTGAAGTATGCGAAAGTATGACACTGATGAGTGAAAATCCCAGGCCTAACCTAGACCTAACATGCGTTATCCTCAAAAATATTGATCGAAACCAGGTTTAATCGAATGTTTCAGTGTAGTGCCACATTACTACGTGATCCAAACCAGAAAAAAACCCAGGATCTGTTCAACAAGTATGTGAAGTATGCGAAAGTATGAGTCTGATGAGGGCAAATCCCAGACCTATGCCAGACCTAACATGCGTTATCCTCTAGGATATTTATCAAGACCAGGTTTAATTGACTGTTTTAGTGTGGTTCCACTTTACTACGTGATCCAAAGCAGAAAAAACCCTCGATCAGGTCAACATGTATGTTAAAACTGCGAAAGTATGAACCTGATGAGGGCAAATCCCAGACCAAACCTAGACCTAACATGTGTTATCCTCTAAAATAATAATTGAAACCACGTTTAATGGTCTGCTTCAGTGTGGTACCACATTACTACGTGATCGAAACCCGAAAAAACCCCGAATCTGGCAATCAAGTATGATAAATATGCGAAAGTACGAGCCTGATGAGAGCAAATCCCAGACCTAACCTAGACCTAACATGCTTTATTCTCTAAAATATTGATCGAAACCAGGTTTAATGGACTGTTTCAGTGTGGTAACACATTACTACGTGATCCAAACCAGAAAAAACCCAGGATCTTTTCAACAAATGTGTGAAAAACGCGAAAGTACGAGCCTGATGAGGGCAAATCCCAGACCTATCCCAGGCCTATCTTGCGTTGTCCTGTAAAATATTGATGGAAACCAGGTTTAATTGACTGTTTCATTGTGGTACTACATTACTACGTGATCAAAACCAGAAAAAGCCCAGAATCTGGCCATCAAGTATGGGAAATATGCGAAAGTACAAGCGAGATGGGAGCATATCCGAGACCTAACCAAGACCTAACATGCCTTATTCTCTAGAATATTGATCGAAACCAGGTTTAATGGACTGTTTCAGCGTGGTACCACATAACTACGTGATCCACACCAGAAAAAGCCCAGGATCTGTTCAACAAGTACGTGAAAAACGCGAAACTATGAGCCTGATGAGGGCAAATTCCAGACCTATGCCAGACCTAACATGCGTTATCCTCTAAAATATTTATCAAAACCAGGTTTAATTGAATGTTTCAGTGTGGTACCACATTACTACGTGATCCAAACCAGGGAAAAACCCAGGATCCGTTCAACAAGTATGTGAAGAATGCGAAAGTATGAGTCTGATGAGTGAGAATCCCAGGCCTAACCTAGACCTAGCATGAGTTATCCTCTAGAATATTGATCGAAACCAGGTTTAATCGACTGTTTCAGTGTGGTACCACATTACTACCTGATCCAAACCAGAAAAAACCCAGGATCTGTTCAACAAGTATATGAAGAATGGGAAAGTATGAGACTGATGAGCGAAACTCCCAGGCCTAACCTAGACATAACATGCGTTATCCTCAAAAATATTGATCGATACCAGGTTCAATGGACTGTTTCAGTGTGGTACCACATTACAACGTGATTCAATCCAGAAATAGCCCAGGATCTAGCCATGAAGTATTAGAAATATGCGAAAGTATGAGCCTCATGAGGGCAAATCCTAGACCTTACCCAGACCTAACATGCGTTATCCTCTAAAATATTTATCAAGACCAGGTTTAATTGAATGTTTCAGTGTGGTACCACATTACTACTTGATCCAAACCAGAAAAAAACCCAGGATCTGTTCAACAAGTATGTGAAATATGCGAAAGTACGAGCCTGATGAGAGCAAATCCCAGACCTAACCTAGACCTAACATGCGTTATTCACTATAATATTGATCGTGACTAGGTTTAATCGATAGTTTCAGTGTGGTACCACATTACTACCTGATCCAAACCAGAAATAACCCAGGACCTGTTCAACTAGTATGTGAAGTATGCGAAAGTATGAGTCTGATGAGGGCAAATCCCAGACCTAACCCAGACCTAACATGCATTATCATCTAAAATATTGATCGAAACCAGGTTTAATGGACTGTTTCAGTGTGGTACCACATTACTACCTGATCAAAACCAGAAATAACCCTGGAACTGTTCAACTAGTATGTGAAGTATGCGGAAGTATGAGTCTGATGAGGGCAAATCCCAGACCTATGCCAGACCTAACATGCGTTATCCTCTAAAATATTTATCAAGACCAGGTTTAATTGACTGTTTTAGTGTGGTTCCACTTTACTACGTGATCCAAAGCAGAAAAAACCCTCGATCAGGTCAACATGTATGTTAAAACTGCGAAAGTATGAACCTGATGAGGGCAAATCCCAGACCAAACCTAGACCTAACATGTGTTATCCTCTAAAATAATAATTGAAACCACGTTTAATGGTCTGCTTCAGTGTGGTACCACATTACTACGTGATCGAAACCCGAAAAAACCCCGAATCTGGCAATCAAGTATGATAAATATGCGAAAATACGAGCCTGATGAGAGCAAATCCCAGACCTAACCTAGACCTAACATGCTTTATTCTCTAAAATATTGATCGAAACCAGGTTTGATGGACTGTTTCAGTGTGGTACCACATTACTACTTGATCCAAACCAGAAAAAAACCCAGGATCTGTTCAACAAGTATGTGAAGTATGCGAAAGTATGAGTCTGATGAGGGCAAATCCCAGGCCTAACCTAGACCTAACTTGCGTTATCCTCTAAAATATTGATCGAAACCAGGTTTATTTGACTGTTTCAGTGTGGTACCACATTACTACCTGATCCAAACCAGAAAAAACCCAGGATCTGTTCAACAAGTATGAGAAATATGCGAAAGTATGAGCCAGATGAGGGCAAATCCTAGACCTAACCCAGACCTAACATGCGTTATCCTCTAAATTTTGATCGAAACCAGGTTTAATCGACTGTTTCAGTGTGGTACCACATTACTACCTGATCCAAACCAGAAAAAACCCAGGATCTGTTCAACAAGTATGTGAAGAGTGCGAAAGTATGACCCTGATGAGGGCAAATCCCAGGCCTAACCTAGACCTAACATGCGTTATCCTCTAAAATATTGATCGAAACCAGATTTAATTGACTGTTTCAGTGTGGTAGCACATTACTACGTGATCCAATCCAGAAAAAGCCCAGGATCTGGCCAACAAGTATGAGAAATATGCGAAAGTATGAGCCAGATGAGGGCAAATCCTAGACCTACCCCAGACCTAACATGCGTTGTCCTCTAAAATATTGATGGAAACCAGATTTAATTGACTGTTTCAGTGTGGTAGCACATTACTACGTGATCCAAAGCAGAAAAAACCATCGATCAGGACAACATGTATGTTAAAACTGCGAAAGTATGACCCTGATGAGGGCAAATCCCAGAACCAACCTAGACCTAACATGTGTTATCCTCTAAAATAATAATTGAAACCAGGTTTAATGGTCTGCTTCAGTGTGGTACTACATTACTACGTGATCGAAACCAGAAAAAACCCAGAATCTGGCCATCTAGCATGATAAATATGCGAAAGTAAAAGCCTGATGAGGGCAAATCCCAGAACTATCCCAGACCTAACTTGCGTTATCCTCTAAAATATTGATCGAAATCAGGTTCAATTGACTGTTTCAGTATGGTACTACATTACTACGTTATCCAATCCAGAAAAAGCCCAGGATCTAGCCATGAAGTATGAGAAATATGCGAAAGTATGAGACTCACGAGAGCAAATCCTAGACCTAACCCAGACCTAACATGCGTTATCCTCTAAAATATTTATCAAGACCAGGTTTAATTGAATGTTTCAGTGTGATACCACATTACTACGTGATCCAAACCAGAAAAAAACCCAGGATCTGTTCAACAAGTATGTGAAGTATGCGAAAGTATGAGTCTGATGAGGGTAAATCCCAGGCCTAACCTAGACATAACATGCGTTTTCCTATAAAATAGTGATCGAAACCAGGTTTGATGAACTGTTTCAGTGTGGTACCAAATTAGGACGTGATCCAAACCAGAAAAGGCCAGGGATCTGTTCAACAAGTATGTGAAAAACGCGAAAATATGACCCTGATGAGGGCAAACCCCAGACCTATCCCAGACCTAACTTGCGTCAACCTATAAAATATTGATCGAAACCAGGTTTCATTGACTGTTTCAGTGTGGTACCACATTACTAAGTGATTCAATCCAGAAATAGCCCAGGATCTAGCCATGAAGTATGAGAAATATGCGAAAGTGTGAGCCAGATGAGGGCAAATCCTGTACCTAATCCAGACCTAACATGCGTTATCCTCTAAAATATTTATCAAGACCAGGTTTAATTGAATGTTTCGGTGTTGTACCGCATTACTACGTGATCCAAACCAGAAAAAAACCCAGGATCTGTTCAACAAGTATGTGAAGTATGCGAAACTATGAGTCTGATGAGGGCAGATCCCAGACAAATCCCAGACCTAACTTGCGTTATCCAATAAAATATTGATCGAGACCAGGATTAATCGACTGTTTCACTGTGGTACCACATAACTACGTGATCCAATCCAGAAAAAGCCCAGGATCTAGCCATGAAGTATTAGAAATATGCGAAAGTACGAGCCTGATCAGGGCAAATCCTAGACCTTTCCCAGACCTAACATGCGTTATCCTCTAAAATATTTATCATGACCAGGTTTAATTGAATGTTTCAGTGTGGTACCACATTACTACGTGATCCAAACCAGAAAAAACCCAGGATCCGTTCAACAAGTATGTGAAGAATGCGAAAGTATGAGTCTGATGAGGGCAAATCCCAGACCTATCCCAGACCTAACATGCATTATCATCTAGAATATTGATCGAAACCAGGTTTAATCGACTGTGTCAGTGTAGTACCACATTACTACCTGATCAACACCAGAAATAACCCAGGAACTGTTCAACTAGTATGTGCAGTATGCGAAAGTATGAGTCTGATGAGGGCAAATCCCAGACCTGTGCCAGACCTAACATGCGTTATCCTCTAAAACATTGATCGAAACCAGGTTTAGTGGACTGTTTCAGTGTGGTACCACATTACTACTTGATCCAAACGAGAAAAAGCCCAGAATCTGGCCATCAAGTATGAGAAATATGCGAAAGTACGAGCCTGATGAGAGCAAATCCCAGTCCTAACCTAGACCTAACATTCGTTACTCTCTAAAATATTGATCGTGACCAGGTATAATCGACTGTTTCAGTGTGGTACCACATTACTTCCCTTATGCAAACCAGAAATAACCCAGGATCTGTTCAACAAGTATGTGATAAATGCGAAAGTATGGGTCTGATGAGGGCAAATCCCAGGCCTAACCTAGACCTAGCATAAGTTATCCTCTAAAATATTGTTCGAGACCAGGATTAATCGACTGTTACTGTGTGGTACCACTTTACTACGTGATGCAAAGCAGAAAAAACCCTCGATCAGGTCAACATGTATGTTAAAAGTGCGAAAGTATGACCCAGATGAGGGCAAATCCCAGAAATAACCTAGACCTAACATGTGTTATCCTCTAAAATAGTAATTGAAACCAGGTTTAATGGTCTGCTTCAGTGTGGTATCACATTACTACGTGATCGAAACCCGAAAAAACCCAGAATCTGGCCATCATGTATGATAAATATGCGAAAGTACGAGCCTGATGAGAGCAAATCCCAGACCTAACCCAGACCTAACATGCTTTATTCTTTAAAATATTGATGGAAACCAGGTTTAATGGACTGCTTCAGTGTGGTACCACATTACTACGTGATCCAAACCAGAAAAAGCCCAGGACCCGGTCAACAAGTATGTGAAAAATACGAAAATATGACCCTGATGAGGGCAAATCCCAGACGTATCCCAGACCTAACTTGCGTTATCCTCTAAAATATTGATCGAAACTGGGTTTAATCGACTGTTTCAGTGTGGTACCACATTACTACTTGATCCAAACCAGAAAAAGCCTAGAATCTGGCCATCAAGTATGAGAAATATGCGAAAGTATGAGCCTGATGAGAGCAAATCCCAGACCTGACCTAGACCTAACATGCGTTATTCTCTAAAATATTGATCGAAACCTGATTTAATGGACTGTTTCAATGTGGTACGACACTACTACGTGATCCAAACCAGAAAAAACCCAGGATCTGTTCAACAAGTATGTGAAAAACGGGAAAGTATGTGCCTGATGAGGGCAAATCCCCAGATCTAACCCAAACATAACTTGCGTTATCCTCTAAAATATTGATCGAAACCAGGTCTAATTGACTGTTTTAGTGTGGCACCACTTTACTACGTGATTCAAAGCTGAAAAGACCATCGATCAGGACAACATGTATGTTAAAACTGCGAAAGTATGACCCTGATGAGGGCAAATCCCAGAACTAACCTAGACCTAACATGTGTTATCCTCTAAAATAATAATTGAAACCAGGTTTTATGGTCTGTTTCAGTGTGGTACCACATTACTACGTGATCCAAACCAGAAAAAGCCAGGGATCTGTTCAACAAGCATGTGAAAAACGCGAAAATATGACCCTGATGAGGGCAATTCCCAGACCTATCCCAGATCTAACTTGCGTCAACCTAAAAAATATTGATCGAAACCAGGTTTCTTTGACTGTTTCAGTGTGGTACCACATTACTACGTGATCCAAACCAGAAAAAACTCCAGGATCTGTTCAACAAGTATGAGAAATATGCGAAAGTATGAGCCAGATGAGGGCAAATCCTAGACCTAACCCAGACCTAACATGCGTTATCCTCTAAATTTCGATCGCAACCAGGTTTAATCGACTGTTTCAGTGTGGTACCACATTACTACCTGTTCCAAACCAGAAAAAACCCTGGATCTGTTCAACAAGTATGTGAAGAATGCGAAAGTATGAGACTGATGAGGGCAGATCCCAGACAAATCCCAGACCTAACTTGCGTTATCCAATATAATATTGATCGAGACCAGGATTAATCGACTGTTTAAGTGTGGTACCACATTACTGCGTGATCCAAACCAGAAAAAACCCACGATCTGTTCAACAAGTGTGTGAAAAACGCGAAAGTACGAGCCTGATGAGGGCAAATCCCAGACCTATCCCAGACCTAACTTGCGTTATCCTCTAAAATATTGATCGAAATCAGGTTTAATTGACTGTTTCAGTGTGGTACCACATTAGTACGTGATCCGAACCAGAAAAAGCCTAGAATCTGGCCATCAAGTATGAGAAATATGCGAAAGTACGAGCCTGATGAGAGCAAATCCCAGACCTGACCTAGACCTAACATGCGTTATTCTCTAAAATATTGATCGAAACCTGATTTAATGGACTGTTTCAATGTGGTACCACACTATTACATGATCCAAACCAGAAAAAACCCAGGATCTGTTCAACAAGTGTGTGAAGTATGCGAAAGTATAAGTCTGATGAGGGCAAATCCCAGGCCTAACCTAGAACTAACATACGTTATCCTCTAAAATATTGATCGAAACCAGGTTTGATGGACTGTTTCAGTGTGGTACCACATTAGTACGTGATCCAAACCAGAAAAAGCCAGGGACCTGTTCAACAAGCATGTGAAAAACGCGAAAGTACGAGCCTGATGAGGGCAAATCCCAGACCTATCCCAGACCTAACTTGCGTTATCCTCTAAAATATTGATCGAAACCAGGTTTGATGGACTGTTTCAGTGTGGTACCACATTAGTACGTGATCCAAACCAGAAAAAGCCAGGGATCTGTTCAACAAGCATGTGAAAAACGCGAAAATATGACCCTGATGAGGGCAATTTCCAGACCTATCCAAGACCTATCTTGCGCCAACCTAAAAAATAGTGATCGAAACCTGGTTTCATTGACTGTTTCAGTGTGGTACCACATTACTACTTGATCCAAACCAGAAAAACACCCAGGATCTGTTCAACAAGTATGTGAAGTATGCGAAAGTATGAGTCTGATGAGGGCAAATCCCAGGCCTAACCTAGACCTAATTTGCGTTATCCTCTAAAATATTGATCGAAACCAGGTTTAATTGACTGTTTCAGTGTGGTACCACATTACAACGTGATCCAATCCAGAAACAGCCCAGGATCTAGCCATGAAGTATTAGAAATATGCGAAAGTATGAGCCTCATGAGGGCAAATCCTAGACCTTACCCAGACCTAACATGCGTTATCCTCTAAAATATTTATCAAGACCAGGTTTAATTGAATGTTTCAGTGTGGTACCACATTACTACGTGATCCAAACCAGAAAAAACCCAGGATCCGTTCAAGAAGTATGTGAAGAATGCGAATGTATGAGTCTGATGAGGGCATCCCAGACCTATCCCAGACCTAACATGCGTTATCCTCAAAAATATTGATGGAAACCAGGTTTAATCGACTGTTTCAGTGTGGTACCACATTACTACGTGATCCAAACCAGAAAAAAACCCAGGATCTGTTCAACAAGTATGTGAAGTATGCGAAAGTATGAGTCTGATGAGTGCAAATCCCAGGCCTAACCTAGACATAACATGCGGTATCCTCTAAAATATTGATCGAAACCAGGTTTAGTGGACTGTCTCAGTGTGGTACCACATTACTGCGTGATCCAAACCAGAAAAAACCCAGGATCTGTTCAACAAGTATGTGAGAAATACGAAAGTATGACCCTGATGAGGGCAAATCCCAGGCCTATCCCAGACCTAACATGCGTTATCCTCTCAAATATTGGCCGTATCCAGGTTTAATTAACTGCTTCAGTGTGGTACCACGTTACTACGTGATCCAATCCAGAAAAATCCAAGGATCTGGCCAACAAGTATGAGAAATATGCGAATGTATGAGCCAGATGACGGCCAATCCTAGACCTAACCCAGACCTAACATGCATTATCATCTAGATTATTGATCGAAACCAGGTTTAATCGACTGTTTCAGTGTGGTACCACATTACCACCTGATCAAAACCAGAAACAACCCTGGAACTGTTCAACTAGTATGTGAAGTATGCGAAAGTATGACACTGATGAGTGAAAATCCCAGGCCTAACCTAGACCTAACATGCGTTATCCTCAAAAATATTGATCGAAACCAGGTTTGATGGACTGTTTCAGTGTGGTACCACATAAGTACGTGATCCAAACCAGAAAAAGCCAGGGATATGTTCAACAAGCATGTGAAAAACGCGAAAATATGACACTGATGAGGGCAATTCCCAGACCTATACCAGACCCAACTTGCGTCAACCTAAAAAATATTTATCGAAACCAGGTTTCATTGACTGTTTCAGTGTGGTACCACATTACTACGTGATCCAAACCAGAAAAAAACCCAGGATCTGTTCAACAAGTATGTGAAGTATGCGAAAGTATGAGTCTGATGAGAGCAAATCCCAGGCCTAACCTAGATCTAACATGCGTTATCCTCTAAAATATTGATCGAAACCAGGTTTGATGGACTGTTTCAGTGTGGTACCACATAAGTACGTGATCCAAACCAGAAAAAGCCAGGGATATGTTCAACAAGCATGTGAAAAACGCGAAAATATGACACTGATGAGGGCAATTCCCAGACCTATACCAGACCCAACTTGCGTCAACCTAAAAAATATTGATCGAAACCAGGTTTCATTGACTGTTTCAGTGTGGTACCACATCACTACGTGATCCAAACCAGAAAAAAACCCAGGATATGTTCAAGAAGTATGTGAAGTATGCGAAAGTATGAGTCTGATGAGGGCAAATCATAGACCTAACCCAGGCCTAACATGCATTATCATCTAAAATATTGATCGAAACCAGGTTTAATCGACTGTTTCAGTGTGGTACCACATTACAACGTGATCCAATCCAGAAATAGCCCAGGATCTATTCAAGAAGTATTAGAGATATGCGAAAGTACGAGCCTGATGGGAGCAAGTCCCAGACCTAACCTAGACCTAACATGC
This sequence comes from Colletes latitarsis, assembly GCF_051014445.1. Taxonomy (NCBI): domain Eukaryota; kingdom Metazoa; phylum Arthropoda; class Insecta; order Hymenoptera; family Colletidae; genus Colletes; species Colletes latitarsis. Next base: position 7,786,107 of record NC_135134.1, on the reverse strand, counting down.
CTTATCCTCCAAAATATTAATCTAGACCAGGTTTAATGGTCTGCTTCAGTGTGGTACCACTTTACTACATGATCCAAACCAGAAAAAGCCCAGGATCTATTCAAGAAGTATTAGAGATATGCGAAAGTACGAGCCTGATGGGAGCAAGTCCCAGACCTAACCTAGACCTAACATGCCTAATCCTCCAAAATATTAATCTAGACCAGGTTTAATGGTCTGCTTCAGTGTGGTACCACTTTACTACATGATCCAAACCAGAAAAAGCCCAGGATCTGGCCAACGAGTATGCGAAAAATGCGAAAGTACGAGCATGATAAGAGCAAATCCCAGACCTATCCCAGACCCAACTTGCGTCATCCTATAGAATATTGATCGAAACAAGGTTTAATTGACTGTTTCGGTGTGGTACCATTTTGCTACGTTATCCAAGGCAGAAATAACCATCGATCAGGACAACATGTATGTTAAAACTGCGAAAGTATGACCCTGATGAGGGCAAACCCCAGAAATAACCTAGACCTAACATGTGTTATCCTCTAAAATAGTAATTGATACCAGGTTTAATGGTCTGCTTCAGTGTGGTACCACATTACTACGTGATCGAAACCAGAAAAAACCCAGGATCTGTTCAACAAGTGTGTGAAAAACGCGAAAGTACGAGCCTGATGAGGGCAAATCCCAGACCTATCCCAGACCCAACTTGCGTCATCCTATAGAATATTGATCGAAACAAGGTTTAATTGACTGTTTCGGTGTGGTACCATTTTGCTACGTTATCCAAGGCAGAAAAAACCATCGATCAGGACAACATGTATGTTAAAACTGCGAAAGTATGACCCTGATGAGGGCAAACCCCAGAAATAACCTAGACCTAACATGTGTTATCCTCTAAAATAGTAATTGATACCAGGTTTAATGGTCTGCTTCAGTGTGGTACCACATTACTACGTGATCGAAACCAGAAAAAACCCAGAATCTGGCCATCAAGCATGATAAATATGCGAAAGTACGAGCCTGATGGGAGCAAATCCCAGGCCTAACCTAGTCCTAACATGCTTTATCCTCCAAAATATTGATCGAAGTCAGTTTTAATTGACTGTTTCAGTGTGGTACCACAATACCACGTGATCCAATCCAGAAAACGCCCAGGATCTAGCCATGAAGTGCGAGAAATATGCGAAAGTAAGAGCCTGACGAGGGCAAATACTAGACCTAACCCAGACTTAACATGCGTTATCCACTCAAATATTGGCCGTATCCAGGTTTAGTTAACTGCTTCAGTGTGGTACCACGTTACTACCTGATCCAATCCAGAAAAATCCAAGGATCTGGCCAACAAGTATGAGAAATATGCGAAAGTATGAGCCAGATGACGGCAAATCCTAGACCTAACCCAGACCTAACATGCATTATCATCTAGGATATTGATCGAAACCAGGTTTAATCGACTGTTTCAGTGTGGTACCTCATTACTACCTGATCAAAACCAGAAATAACCCAGGAACTGTTCAACTAGTATGTGCAGTATGCGAAAGTATGAGTCTGATGAGGGCAAATCCCAGACCTATGCCAGACCTAACATGCGTTATCCTCTAGAATATTTATCAAGACCAGGTTTAATTGACTGTTTTAGTGTGGTTCCACTTTACTACGTGATCCAAAGCAGAAAAAACCCTCGATCAGGTCAACATGTATGTTAAAACTGCGAAAGTATGAACCTGATGAGGGCAAATCCCAGACCAAACCTAGACCTAACATGTGTTATCCTCTAAAATAATAATTGAAACCACGTTTAATGGTCTGCTTCAGTGTGGTACCACATTACTACGTGTTGGAACCCGAAAAAACCCCGAATCTGGCAATCAAGTATGATAAATATGCGAAAGTACGAGCCTGATGAGAGCAAATCCCAGACCTAACCTAGACCTAACATGCTTTATTCTCTAAAATATTGATCGAAACCAGGTTTAATGGACTGTTTCAGTGTGGTAACACATTACTACGTGATCCAAACCAGAAAAAACCCAGGATCTTTTCAACAAATGTGTGAAAAACGCGAAAGTACGAGCCTGATGAGGGCAAATCCCAGACCTATCCCAGGCCTATCTTGCGTTGTCCTGTAAAATATTGATGGAAACCAGGTTTAATTGACTGTTTCATTGTGGTACTACATTACTGCGTGATCAAAACCAGAAAAAGCCCAGAATCTGGCCATCAAGTATGGGAAATATGCGAAAGTACAAGCGAGATGGGAGCATATCCGAGACCTAACCAAGACCTAACATGCCTTATTCTCTAGAATATTGATCGAAACCAGGTTTAATGGACTGTTTCAGCGTGGTACCACATAACTACGTGATCCACACCAGAAAAAGCCCAGGATCTGTTCAACAAGTATGTGAAAAACGCGAAACTATGAGCCTGATGAGGGCAAATTCCAGACCTATGCCAGACCTAACATGCGTTATCCTCTAAAATATTTATCAAGACCAGGTTTAATTGAATGTTTCAGTGTGGTACCACATTACTACGTGATCCAAACCAGGGAAAAACCCAGGATCCGTTCAACAAGTATGTGAAGAATGCGAAAGTATGAGTCTGATGAGTGAGAATCCCAGGCCTAACCTAGACCTAGCATGAGTTATCCTCTAAAATATTGATCGAAACCAGGTTTAATCGACTGTTTCAGTGTGGTACCACATTACTACCTGCTCCAAACCAGAAAAAACCCAGGATCTGTTCAACAAGTATGTGAAGAATGCGAAAGTATGAGACTGATGAGCGAAACTCCCAGGCCTAACCTAGACATAACATGCGTTATCCTCAAAAATATTGATCGATACCAGGTTCAATGGACTGTTTCAGTGTGGTACCACATTACAACGTGATCCAATCCAGAAATAGCCCAGGATCTAGCCATGAAGTATTAGAAATATGCGAAAGTATGAGCCTCATGAGGGCAAATCCTAGACCTTACCCAGACCTAACATGCGTTATCCTCTAAAATATTTATCAAGACCAGGTTTAATTGAATGTTTCAGTGTGGTACCACATTACTACTTGATCCAAACCAGAAAAAAACCCAGGATCTGTTCAACAAGTATGTGAAATATGCGAAAGTACGAGCCTGATGAGGGCAAATCCCAGACCTAACCTAGACCTAACATGCGTTACTCTCTATAATATTGATCGTGACTAGGTTTAATCGATAGTTTCAGTGTGGTACCACATTACTACCTGATCCAAACCAGAAATAACCCAGGATCTGTTCAACAAGTATGTGATAAATGCGAAAGTATGGGTCTGATGACGGCAAATCCCAGGCCTAACCTAGACATAACATGCGGTTTCCTCTAAAATATTGATCGAAAACAGGTTTAGTGGACTGTTTCAGTGTGGTACCACATTACTGCGTGATCCAAACCAGAAAAAACCCAGGATCTGTCCAACAAGTATGTGAGAAATACGAAAGTATGACCCTGATGAGGGCAAATCCCAGACCTATCCCAGACCTAACTTGCGTTATCCTCTCAAATATTGGCCGTATCCAGGTTTAATTAACTGCTTCAGTGTGGTACCACGTTACTACGTGATCCAATCCAGAAAAATCCAAGGATATGGCCAACAAGTATGAGAAATATGCGATAGTATGAGTCTCATGAGGGCAAATCCCAGGCCTAACCTAGACCTAACATGCGTTATCCTCTAAACTATTGATCGAAACCAGGATTAGTGGACTGTTTCAATGTGGTACCACACTACTACATGATCCAAACCAGAAAAAACCCAGGATCTGTTCAACAAGTGTGTGAAGTATGCGAAAGTATAAGTCTGATGAAGGCAAATCCCAGGCCTAACCTAGACCTAACATACGTTATCCTCTAAAATATTGATCGAAACCAGGTTTGATGGACTGTTTCAGTGTGGTACCACATTAGTACGTGATCCAAACCAGAAAAAGCCAGGGACCTGTTCAACAAGCATGTGAAAAACGCGAAAGTACGAGCCGGATGAGGGCAAATCCCAGTCCTATCCCAGACCTAACTTGCGTTATCCTCTAAAATATTGATCGAAACCAGGTTTGATGGACTGTTTCAGTGTGGTACCACATTAGTACGTGATCCAAACCAGGAAAAGCCAGGGATCTGTTCAACAAGCATGTGAAAAACTCGAAAATATGACCCTGATGAGGGTCAATTTCCAGACCTATCCCAGACCTAACTTGCGCCAACCTAAAAAATAGTGATCGAATCCTGGTTTCATTGACTGTTTCAGTGTGGTACCACATTACTACTTGATCCAAACCAGAAAAAAACCCAGGATCTGTTCAACAAGAATGTGAAGTATGCGAAAGTATGAGTCTGATGAGGGCAAATCCCAGGCCTAACCTAGACCTAACTTGCGTTATCCTCTAAAATATTGATCGAAACCAGGTTTAATTGACTGTTTTAGTGTGGTACCACATTACTGCGTCATCCAAACCAGAAAAAGTCCAGGATCTAGCCATGAAGTATGAGAAATATGCGAAATTATGAGTCAGATGAGGGCAAATCCTAGACCTTACCCAGATCTAACATGAGTTATCCTCTAAAATATTGGCCGTATCCAGGTTTAATTAACTGTTTCAGTGTGGCACCACGTTACTACGTGATCCAATCCAGAAAAATCCAAGGATCTGGCAAACAAGTATGAGAAATATGCGATAGTATGAGTCTGATGAGGGCAAATCCCAGGCCTAACCTAGACCTAACATGTGTTATCCTCTAAATTTTGATCGAAACCAGGTTTAATCGACTGTTTCAGTGTGGTACCACATTACTACCTGATCCAAACCAGAAAAAACCCAGGATCTTTTCAACAAGTATGTGAAGAATGCGAAAGCATGAGAGTGATGAGGGCAGATCCCAGACAAATCCCAGACCTAACTTGCGTTATCCAATAAAATATTGATCGAGACCAGGATTAATCGACTGTTTCAGTATGGCACCACATGACTACGTGATCCAAACCAGAAAAAACCCAGGATCTGTTCAACAAGTATGAGAAATATGCGAAAGTATGAGCCAGATGAGGGCAAATCCTAGACCTAACCCAGACCTAACATGCGTTATCCTCTAAATTTTGATCGAAACCAGGTTTAATCGACTGTTTCAGTGTGGTACCACATTACTACCTGATCCAAACCAGAAAAAACCCAGGATCTGTTCAACAAGTATGTGAGAAATACGAAAGTATGACCCTGATGAGGGCAAATCCCAGACCTATCCCAGACCTAACATGCGTTATCCTCTCAAATATTGGCCGTATCCAGGTTTAATTAACTGCTTCAGTGTGGTACCACGTTACTACGTGATCCAATCCAGAAAAATCCAAGGATCTGGCCAACAAGTATGAGAAATATGCGAAAGTATGAGCCAGATGACGGCAAATCCTAGACCTAACCCAGACCTAACATGCGTTATCATCTAGATTATTGATCGAAACCAGGTTTAATCGACTGTTTCAGTGTGGTACCACATTACTACCTGATCAAAACCAGAAACAACCCTGGAACTGTTCAACTAGTATGTGAAGTATGCGAAAGTATGACACTGATGAGTGAAAATCCCAGGCCTAACCTAGACCTAACATGCGTTATCCTCAAAAATATTGATCGAAACCAGGTTTCATCGAATGTTTCAGTGTAGTGCCACATTGCTACGTGATCCAAACCAGAAAAAAACCCAGGATCTGTTCAACAAGTATGTGAAGTATGCGAAAGTATGAGTCTGATGGGGGCAAATCCCAGACCTATGCCAGACCTAACATGCGTTATCCTCTAGAATATTTATCAAGACCAGGTTTAATTGACTGTTTTAGTGTGGTTCCACTTTACTACGTGATCCAAAGCAGAAAAAACCCTCGATCAGGTCAACATGTATGTTAAAACTGCGAAAGTATGAACCTGATGAGGGCAAATCCCAGACCAAACCTAGACCTAACATGTGTTATCCTCTGAAATAATAATTGAAACCACGTTTAATGGTCTGCTTCAGTGTGGTACCACATTACTACGTGTTGGAACCCGAAAAAACCCCGAATCTGGCAATCAAGTATGATAAATATGCGAAAGTACGAGCCTGATGAGAGCAAATCCCAGACCTAACCTAGACCTAACATGCTTTATTCTCTAAAATATTGATCGAAACCAGGTTTAATGGACTGTTTCAGTGTGGTAACACATTACTACGTGATCCAAACCAGAAAAAACCCAGGATCTTTTCAACAAATGTGTGAAAAACGCGAAAGTACGAGCCTGATGAGGGCAAATCCCAGACCTATCCCAGGCCTATCTTGCGTTGTCCTGTAAAATATTGATGGAAACCAGGTTTAATTGACTGTTTCATTGTGGTACTACATTACTGCGTGATCAAAACCAGAAAAAGCCCAGAATCTGGCCATCAAGTATGGGAAATATGCGAAAGTACAAGCGAGATGGGAGCATATCCGAGACCTAACCAAGACCTAACATGCCTTATTCTCTAGAATATTGATCGAAACCAGGTTTAATGGACTGTTTCAGCGTGGTACCACATAACTACGTGATCCACACCAGAAAAAGCCCAGGATCTGTTCAACAAGTATGTGAAAAACGCGAAACTATGAGCCTGATGAGGGCAAATTCCAGACCTATGCCAGACCTAACATGCGTTATCCTCTAAAATATTTATCAAGACCAGGTTTAATTGAATGTTTCAGTGTGGTACCACATTACTACGTGATCCAAACCAGGGAAAAACCCAGGATCCGTTCAACAAGTATGTGAAGAATGCGAAAGTATGAGTCTGATGAGTGAGAATCCCAGGCCTAACCTAGACCTAGCATGAGTTATCCTCTAAAATATTCATCGAAACCAGGTTTAATCGACTGTTTCAGTGTGGTACCACATTACTACCTGCTCCAAACCAGAAAAAACCCAGGATCTGTTCAACAAGTATATGAAGAATGCGAAAGTATGAGACTGATGAGCGAAACTCCCAGGCCTAACCTAGACATAACATGCGTTATCCTCAAAAATATTGATCGATACCAGGTTCAATGGACTGTTTCAGTGTGGTACCACATTACAACGTGATCCAATCCAGAAATAGCCCAGGATCTAGCCATGAAGTATTAGAAATATGCGAAAGTATGAGCCTCATGAGGGCAAATCCTAGACCTTACCCAGACCTAACATGCGTTATCCTCTAAAATATTTATCAAGACCAGGTTTAATTGAATGTTTCAGTGTGGTACCACATTACTACTTGATCCAAACCAGAATAAAACCCAGGATCTGTTCAACAAGTATGTGAAATATGCGAAAGTACGAGCCTGATGAGGGCAAATCCCAGACCTAACCTAGACCTAACATGCGTTATTCTCTATGATATTGATCGTGACTAGGTTTAATCGATAGTTTCAGTGTGGTACCACATTACTACCTGATCCAAACCAGAAATAACCCAGGATCTGTTCAACAAGTATGTGATAAATGCGAAAGTATGGGTCTGATGACGGCAAATCCCAGGCCTAACCTAGACATAACATGCGGTTTCCTCTAAAATATTGATCGAAAACAGGTTTAGTGGACTGTTTCAGTGTGGTACCACATTACTGCGTGATCCAAACCAGAAAAAACCCAGGATCTGTCCAACAAGTATGTGAGAAATACGAAAGTATGACCCTGATGAGGGCAAATCCCAGACCTATCCCAGACCTAACTTGCGTTATCCTCTCAAATATTGGCCGTATCCAGGTTTAATTAACTGCTTCAGTGTGGTACCACGTTACTACGTGATCCAATCCAGAAAAATCCAAGGATATGGCCAACAAGTATGAGAAATATGCGATAGTATGAGTCTCATGAGGGCAAATCCCAGCCCTAACCTAGACCTAACATGCGTTATCCTCTAAACTATTGATCGAAACCAGGATTAGTGGACTGTTTCAATGTGGTACCACACTACTACATGATCCAAACCAGAAAAAACCCAGGATCTGTTCAACAAGTGTGTGAAGTATGCGAAAGTATAAGTCTGATGAAGGCAAATCCCAGGCCTAACCTAGACCTAACATACGTTATCCTCTAAAATATTGATCGAAACCAGGTTTGATGGACTGTTTCAGTGTGGTACCACATTAGTACGTGATCCAAACCAGAAAAAGCCAGGGACCTGTTCAACAAGCATGTGAAAAACGCGAAAGTACGAGCCGGATGAGGGCAAATCCCAGTCCTATCCCAGACCTAACTTGCGTTATCCTCTAAAATATTGATCGAAACCAGGTTTGATGGACTGTTTCAGTGTGGTACCACATTAGTACGTGATCCAAACCAGGAAAAGCCAGGGATCTGTTCAACAAGTATGTGAAAAACGCGAAAATATGACCCTGATGAGGGCAAACCCCAGACCTATCCCAGACCTAACTTGCGTCAACCTATAAAATATTGATCGAAACCAGGATTAATCGACTGTTTCAGTACGGTACCACATGACTACGTGATCCAAACCAGAAAAAACCCAGGATCTGTTCAACAAGAATGTGAAGTATGCGAAAGTATGACCCTGATGAGGGCAAATCCCAGGCCTAAACTAGACCTAACATGCGTTATCCTCTAAAATATTGATCGAAACCAGATTTAATTGACTGTTTCAGTGTGGTAGCACATTACTACGTGATCCAATCCAGAAAAAGCCCAGGATCTGGCCAACAAGTATGAGAAATATGCGAAAGTATGAGCCAGATGAGGGCAAATCCTAGACCTACCCCAGACCTAACATGCGTTGTCCTCTAAAATATTGATGGAAAACAGATTTAATTGACTGTTTCAGTGTGGTAGCACATTACTACGTGATCCAAAGCAGAAAAAACCATCGATCAGGACAACATGTATGTTAAAACTGCGAAAGTATGACCCTGATGAGGGCAAATCCCAGAACCAACCTAGACCTAACATGTGTTATCCTCTAAAATAATAATTGAAACCAGGTTTAATGGTCTGCTTCAGTGTGGTACCACATTACTACGTGATCGAAACCAGAAAAAACCCAGAATCTGGCCATCTTGCATGATAAATATGCGAAAGTAAAAGCCTGATGAGGGCAAATCCCAGAACTATCCCAGACCTAACTTGCGTTATCCTCTAAAATATTGATCGAAATCAGGTTTAATTGACTGTTTCAGTATGGTACTACATTACTACGTTATCCAATCCAGAAAAAGCCCAGGATCTAGCCATGAAGTATGAGAAATATGCGAATGTGAGAGCCTGATAGGGCAAATCCTGTACCTAATCCAGACCTAACATGCGTTATCCTCTAAAATATTTATCAAGACCAGGTTTAATTGAATGTTTCGGTGTTGCACCGCATTACTACGTGATCCAAACCAGAAAAAAAACCAGGATCTGTTCAACAAGTATGTGAAGTATGCGAAAGTATGAGTCTGATGAGGGTAAATCCCAGGCCTAACTTAGACCTAACATGCGTTTTCCTATAAAATAGTGATCGAAACCAGGTTTGATGGACTGTTTCAGTGTGGTACCACATTAGGACGTGATCCAAACCAGAAAAAGCCAGGGATCTGTTCAACAAGTATGTGAAAAACGCGAAAATATGACCCTGATGAGGGCAAACCCCAGACCTATCCCAGACCTAACTTGCGTCAACCTATAAAATATTGATCGAAACCAGGTTTCATTGACTGTTTCAGTGTGGTACCACATTGCTACGTGATTCAATCCAGAAATAGCCCAGGATCTAGCCATGAAGTATGAGAAATATGCGAAAGTGTGAGCCTGATGAGGGCAAATCCTGTACCTAATCCAGACCTAACATGCGTTATCCTCTAAAATATTTATCAAGACCAGGTTTAATTGAATGTTTCGGTGTTGTACCGCATTACTACGTGATCCAAACCAGAAAAAAACCCAGGATCTGTTCAACAAGTATGTGAAGTATGCGAAACTATGAGTCTGATGAGGGCAGATCCCAGACAAATCCCAGACCTAACTTGCGTTATCCAATAAAATATTGATCGAGACCAGGATTAATCGACTGTTTCACTGTGGTACCACATAACTACGTGATCCAATCCAGAAAAAGCCCAGGATCTAGCCATGAAGTATTAGAAATATGCGAAAATACGAGCCTGATCAGGGCAAATCCTAGACCTTTCCCAGACCTAACATGCGTTATCCTCTAAAATATTTATCATGACCAGGTTTAATTGAATGTTTCAGTGTGGTACCACATTACTACGTGATCCAAACCAGAAAAAACCCAGGATCCGTTCAACAAGTATGTGAAGAATGCGAAAGTATGAGTCTGATGAGGGCAAATCCCAGACCTATCCCAGACCTAACATGCATTATCATCTAGAATATTGATCGAAACCAGGTTTAATCGACTGTGTCAGTGTAGTACCACATTACTACCTGATCAACACCAGAAATAACCCAGGAACTGTTCAACTAGTATGTGCAGTATGCGAAAGTATGAGACTGATGAGTGGAAATCCCAGGCCTAACCTAGACCTAACATGCGTTATCCTCAAAAATATTGATCGAAACCAGGTTTAATCGACTGTTTCAGTGTGGTGCTACATTACTACGTGATCCAACCAGAAAAAAACCCAGGATCTGTTCAACAAGTATGTGAAGTATGCGAAAGTATGAGTCTGATGAGGGCAAATCCCAGACCTGTGCCAGACCTAACATGCGTTATCCTCTAAAACATTGATCGAAACCAGGTTTAGTGGACTGTTTCAGTGTGGTACCACATTACTACTTGATCCAAACCAGAAAAAGCCCAGAATCTGGCCATCAAGTATGAGAAATATGCGAAAGTACGAGCCTGATGAGAGCAAATCCCAGTCCTAACCTAGACCTAACATTCGTTACTCTCTAAAATATTGATCGTGACCAGGTATAATCGACTGTTTCAGTGTGGTACCACATTACTTCCCTTATCCAAACCAGAAATAACCCAGGATCTGTTCAACAAGTATGTGATAAATGCGAAAGTATGGGTCTGATGAGGGCAAATCCCAGGCCTAACCTAGACCTAGCATAAGTTATCCTCTTAAATATTGTTCGAGACCAGGATTAATCGACTGTTTCTGTGTGGTACCACTTTACTACGTGATCCAAACCAGAAAAAACTCCAGGATCTGTTCAACAAGTATGAGAAATATGCGAAAGTACGAGCCTGATGAGGGCAAATCCCAGACCTATCCCAGACCTAACTTGCGTTATCCTCTAAAATATTGATCGAAATCAGGTTTAATTGACTGTTTCAGTGTGGTACCACATTAGTACGTGATCCGAACCAGAAAAAGCCTAGAATCTGGCCATCAAGTATGAGAAATATGCGAAAGTACGAGCCTGATGAGAGCAAATCCCAGACCTGACCTAGACCTAACATGCGCTATTCTCTAAAATATTGATCGAAACCTGATTTAATGGACTGTTTCAATGTGGTACCACGCTATTACATGATCCAAACCAGAAAAAACCCAGGATCTGTTCAACAAGTGTGTGAAGTATGCGAAAGTATAAGTCTGATGAAGGCAAATCCCAGGCCTAACCTAGACCTAACATACGTTATCCTCTAAAATATTGATCGAAACCAGGTTTGATGGACTGTTTCAGTGTGGTACCACATTAGTACGTGATCCAAACCAGAAAAAGCCAGGGACCTGTTCAACAAGCATGTGAAAAACGCGAAAGTACGAGCCGGATGAGGGCAAATCCCAGTCCTATCCCAGACCTAACTTGCGTTATCCTCTAAAATATTGATCGAAACCAGGTTTGATGGACTGTTTCAGTGTGGTACCACATTAGTACGTGATCCAAACCAGGAAAAGCCAGGGATCTGTTCAACAAGTATGTGAAAAACGCGAAAATATGACCCTGATGAGGGCAAACCCCAGACCTATCCCAGACCTAACTTGCGTCAACCTATAAAATATTGATCGAAACCAGGATTAATCGACTGTTTCAGTACGGTACCACATGACTACGTGATCCAAACCAGAAAAAACCCAGGATCTGTTCAACAAGAATGTGAAGTATGCGAAAGTATGACCCTGATGAGGGCAAATCCCAGGCCTAAACTAGACCTAACATGCGTTATCCTCTAAAATATTGATCGAAACCAGATTTAATTGACTGTTTCAGTGTGGTAGCACATTACTACGTGATCCAATCCAGAAAAAGCCCAGGATCTGGCCAACAAGTATGAGAAATATGCGAAAGTATGAGCCAGATGAGGGCAAATCCTAGACCTACCCCAGACCTAACATGCGTTGTCCTCTAAAATATTGATGGAAAACAGATTTAATTGACTGTTTCAGTGTGGTAGCACATTACTACGTGATCCAAAGCAGAAAAAACCATCGATCAGGACAACATGTATGTTAAAACTGCGAAAGTATGACCCTGATGAGGGCAAATCCCAGAACCAACCTAGACCTAACATGTGTTATCCTCTAAAATAATAATTGAAACCAGGTTTAATGGTCTGCTTCAGTGTGGTACCACATTACTACGTGATCGAAACCAGAAAAAACCCAGAATCTGGCCATCTTGCATGATAAATATGCGAAAGTAAAAGCCTGATGAGGGCAAATCCCAGAACTATCCCAGACCTAACTTGCGTTATCCTCTAAAATATTGATCGAAATCAGGTTTAATTGACTGTTTCAGTATGGTACTACATTACTACGTTATCCAATCCAGAAAAAGCCCAGGATCTAGCCATGAAGTATGAGAAATATGCGAATGTGAGAGCCTGATAGGGCAAATCCTGTACCTAATCCAGACCTAACATGCGTTATCCTCTAAAATATTTATCAAGACCAGGTTTAATTGAATGTTTCGGTGTTGCACCGCATTACTACGTGATCCAAACCAGAAAAAAAACCAGGATCTGTTCAACAAGTATGTGAAGTATGCGAAAGTATGAGTCTGATGAGGGTAAATCCCAGGCCTAACCTAGACCTAACATGCGTTTTCCTATAAAATAGTGATCGAAACCAGGTTTGATGGACTGTTTCAGTGTGGTACCACATTAGGACGTGATCCAAACCAGAAAAAGCCAGGGATCTGTTCAACAAGTATGTGAAAAACGCGAAAATATGACCCTGATGAGGGCAAACCCCAGACCTATCCCAGACCTAACTTGCGTCAACCTATAAAATATTGATCGAAACCAGGTTTCATTGACTGTTTCAGTGTGGTACCACATTGCTACGTGATTCAATCCAGAAATAGCCCAGGATCTAGCCATGAAGTATGAGAAATATGCGAAAGTGTGAGCCTGATGAGGGCAAATCCTGTACCTAATCCAGACCTAACATGCGTTATCCTCTAAAATATTTATCAAGACCAGGTTTAATTGAATGTTTCGGTGTTGTACCGCATTACTACGTGATCCAAACCAGAAAAAAACCCAGGATCTGTTCAACAAGTATGTGAAGTATGCGAAACTATGAGTCTGATGAGGGCAGATCCCAGACAAATCCCAGACCTAACTTGCGTTATCCAATAAAATATTGATCGAGACCAGGATTAATCGACTGTTTCACTGTGGTACCACATAACTACGTGATCCAATCCAGAAAAAGCCCAGGATCTAGCCATGAAGTATTAGAAATATGCGAAAGTACGAGCCTGATCAGGGCAAATCCTAGACCTTTCCCAGACCTAACATGCGTTATCCTCTAAAATATTTATCATGACCAGGTTTAATTGAATGTTTCAGTGTGGTACCACATTACTACGTGATCCAAACCAGAAAAAACCCAGGATCCGTTCAACAAGTATGTGAAGAATGCGAAAGTATGAGTCTGATGAGGGCAAATCCCAGACCTATCCCAGACCTAACATGCATTATCATCTAGAATATTGATCGAAACCAGGTTTAATCGACTGTGTCAGTGTAGTACCACATTACTACCTGATCAACACCAGAAATAACCCAGGAACTGTTCAACTAGTATGTGCAGTATGCGAAAGTATGAGACTGATGAGTGGAAATCCCAGGCCTAACCTAGACCTAACATGCGTTATCCTCAAAAATATTGATCGAAACCAGGTTTAATCGACTGTTTCAGTGTGGTGCTACATTACTACGTGATCCAACCAGAAAAAAACCCAGGATCTGTTCAACAAGTATGTGAAGTATGCGAAAGTATGAGTCTGATGAGGGCAAATCCCAGACCTGTGCCAGACCTAACATGCGTTATCCTCTAAAACATTGATCGAAACCAGGTTTAGTGGACTGTTTCAGTGTGGTACCACATTACTACTTGATCCAAACCAGAAAAAGCCCAGAATCTGGCCATCAAGTATGAGAAATATGCGAAAGTACGAGCCTGATGAGAGCAAATCCCAGTCCTAACCTAGACCTAACATTCGTTACTCTCTAAAATATTGATCGTGACCAGGTATAATCGACTGTTTCAGTGTGGTACCACATTACTTCCCTTATCCAAACCAGAAATAACCCAGGATCTGTTCAACAAGTATGTGATAAATGCGAAAGTATGGGTCTGATGAGGGCAAATCCCAGGCCTAACCTAGACCTAGCATAAGTTATCCTCTTAAATATTGTTCGAGACCAGGATTAATCGACTGTTTCTGTGTGGTACCACTTTACTACGTGATCCAAACCAGAAAAAACTCCAGGATCTGTTCAACAAGTATGAGAAATATGCGAAAGTACGAGCCTGATGAGGGCAAATCCCAGACCTATCCCAGACCTAACTTGCGTTATCCTCTAAAATATTGATCGAAATCAGGTTTAATTGACTGTTTCAGTGTGGTACCACATTAGTACGTGATCCGAACCAGAAAAAGCCTAGAATCTGGCCATCAAGTATGAGAAATATGCGAAAGTACGAGCCTGATGAGAGCAAATCCCAGACCTGACCTAGACCTAACATGCGCTATTCTCTAAAATATTGATCGAAACCTGATTTAATGGACTGTTTCAATGTGGTACCACACTATTACATGATCCAAACCAGAAAAAACCCAGGATCTGTTCAACAAGTGTGTGAAGTATGCGAAAGTATAAGTCTGATGAGGGCAAATCCCAGGCCTAACCTAGACCTAACATACGTTATCCTCTAAAATATTGATCGAAACCAGGTTTGATGGACTGTTTCAGTGTGGTACCACATTAGTACGTGATCCAAACCAGAAAAAGCCAGGGACCTGTTCAACAAGCATGTGAAAAACGCGAAAGTACGAGCCTGATGAGGGCAAATCCCAGACCTATCCCAGACCTATCTTGCGCCAACCTAAAAAATAGTGATCGAAACCTGGTTTCATTGACTGTTTCAGTGTGGTACCACATTACTACTTGATCCAAACCAGAAAAAAACCCAGGATCTGTTCAACAAGTATGTGAA
This sequence comes from Colletes latitarsis, assembly GCF_051014445.1. Taxonomy (NCBI): domain Eukaryota; kingdom Metazoa; phylum Arthropoda; class Insecta; order Hymenoptera; family Colletidae; genus Colletes; species Colletes latitarsis. Next base: position 7,770,669 of record NC_135134.1, on the reverse strand, counting down.
GTATGCGAAAGTATGAGTCTGATGAGGGCAAATCCCAGGCCTAACCTAGACCTAACTTGCGTTATCCTCTAAAATATTGATCGAAACCAGGTTTAATTGACTGTTTCAGTGTGGTACCACATTACTGCGTCATCCAAACCAGAAAAAGTCCAGGATCTAGCCATGAAGTATGAGAAATATGCGTAATTATGAGCCAGATGAGCGCAAATCCTAGACCTTACCCAGACCTAACATGCGTTTTCCTCTAAAATATTGGCCGTATCCAGGTTTAATTAACTGTTTCAGTGTGGCACCACGTTACTACGTGATCCAATCCAGAAAAATCCAAGGATCTGGCAAACAAGTATGAGAAATATGCGATAGTATGAGTCTGATGAGGGCAAATCCCAGGCCTAACCTAGACCTATCATGTGTTATCCTCTAAATTTTGATCGAAACCAGGTTTAATCGACTGTTTCAGTGTGGTACCACATTACTACCTGATCCAAACAAGAAAAAACCCAGGATCTTTTCAACAAGTATGTGAAGAATGCGAAAGTATGAGAGTGATGAGGGCAGATCCCAGACAAATCCCAGACCTAACTTGCGATATCCAATAAAATATTGATCGAGACCAGGATTAATCGACTGTTTCAGTATGGTACCACATGACTACGTGATCCAATCCAGAAAAAGCCCATGATCTGGCCAACAAGTATGAGAAATATGCGAAAGTATGAGCCAGATGAGGGCAAATCCTAGACCTAACCCAGACCTAACATGCGTTATCCTCTAAATTTTGATCGAAACCAGGTTTAATCGACTGTTTCAGTGTGGTACCACATTACTACCTGATCCAAACCAGAAAAAACCCAGGATCTGTTCAACAAGTATGAGAAATATGCGAAAGTATGAGCCAGATGAGGGCAAATCCTAGACCTACCCCAGACCTAACATGCGTTGTCCTCTTAAATATTGATGGAAACCAGATTTAATTGACTGTTTCAGTGTGGTAGCACATTACTACGTGATCCAAACCAGAAAAAGCACCGGAGCTGTTCAACATGTATGTGCAGAATGCGAAAGTACGAGCCTGATGAGAGCAAATCCCAGACCTAACCTAGACCTAACATGCGTTATTCCCTAAAATATTGATCGAAACAAGGTTTAATAAGGCTGTTTCAGTGTGGTACCATTTTGCAACGTTATCCAAAGCAGAAAATACCATCGATCAGGACAACATGTATGTTAAAACTGCGAAAGTATGACCCTGATGAGGGCAAATCCCAGAACCAACCTAGACCTAACATGTGTTATCCTCTAAAATAATAATTGAAACCAGGTTTAATGGTCTGCTTCAGTGTGGTACCACATTACTACGTGAGCCAAACCAGAAAAAACCCAGGATCTGTTCAACAAGTGTGTGAAGAAAGCGAAAGTAAAAGCCTGATGAGGGCAAATCCCAGAACTATCCCAGACCTAACTTGCGTTATCCTCTAAAATATTGATCGAAATCAGGTTAAATTGTCTGTTTCAGTATGGTACTACATTACTACGTTATCCAATCCAGAAAAAGCCCAGGATCTAGCCATGAAGTATGAGAAATATGCGAAAGTATGAGACTCACGAGAGCAAATCCTAGACCTAACCCAGACCTAACATGCGTTATCCTCTAAAATATTTATCAAGACCAGGTTTAATTGAATGTTTCAGTGTGATACCACATTACTACGTGATCCAAACCAGAAAAAAACCCAGGATCTGTTCAACAAGTATGTGAAGTGTGCGAAAGTATGAGTCTGATGAGGGCAAATCCCAGGCCTAACCTAGACCTAACATGCGTTATCCTATAAAATTGTGATCGAAACCAGGTTTGATGGACTGTTTCAGTGTGGTACCACATTAGGACGTGATCCAAACTAGAAAAAGCCAGGGATCTGTTCAACAAGTATGTGAAAAACGCGAAAATATGACCCTGATGAGGGCAAACCCCAGACCTATCCCAGACCTAACTTGCGTCAACCTATAAAATATTGATCGAAACCAGGTTTCATTGACTGTTTCAGTGTGGTACCACATTACTACGTGATTCAATCCAGAAATAGCCCAGGATCTAGCCATGAAGTATGAGAAATATGCGAAAGTGTGAGCCTGATGAGGGCAAATCCTGTACCTAATCCAGACCTAACATGCGTTATCCTCTAAAATATTTATCAAGACCAGGTTTAATTGAATGTTTCGGTGTTGTACCGCATTACTACGTGATCCAAACCAGAAAAAAACCCAGGATCTGTTCAACAAGTATGTGAAGTATGCGAAACTATGAGTCTGATGAGGGCAGATCCCAGACAAATCCCAGACCTAACTTGCGATATCCAATAAAATATTGATCGAGACCAGGATTAATCGACTGTTTCACTGTGGTACCACATAACTACGTGATCCAATCCAGAAAAAGCCCAGGATCCGTTCAACAAGTATGTGAAGAATGCGAAAGTATGAGTCTGATGAGGGCAAATCCCAGACCTATCCCAGACCTAACATGCATTATCATCTAGAATATTGATCGAAACCAGGTTTAATCGACTGTGTCAGTGTAGTACCACATTACTACCTGATCAACACCAGAAATAACCCAGGAACTGTTCAACTAGTATGTGAAGTATGCGAAAGTATGAGTCTGATGAGGGCAAATCCCAGACCTGTGCCAGACCTAACATGCGTTATCCTCTAAAACATTGATCGAAACCAGGTTTAGTGGACTGTTTCAGTGTGGTACCACTTTACTACTTGATCCAAACCAGAAAAAGCCCAGAATCTGGTCATCAAGTATGAGAAATATGCGAAAGTACGAGCCTGATGAGTGCAAATCCCAGTCCTAACCTAGACCTAACATTCGTTACTCTCTAAAATATTGATCGTGACCAGGTATAATCGACTGTTTCAGTGTGGTACCACATTACTTCCCTTATCCAAACCAGAAATAACCCAGGATCTGTTCAACAAGTATGTGATAAATGCGAAAGTATGGGTCTGATGAGGGCAAATCCCAGGCCTAACCTAGACCTAGCATAAGTTATCCTCTAAAATATTGTTCGAGACCAGGATTAATCGACTGTTTCTGTGTTGTACCACTTTACTACGTGATGCAAAGCAGAAAAAACCCTCGATCATGTCAACATGTATGTTAAAAGTGCGAAAGTATGACCCAGATGAGGGCAAATCCCAGAAATAACCTAGACCTAACATGTGTTATCCTCTAAAATAGTAATTGAAACCAGGTTTAATGGTCTGCTTCAGTGTGGTATCACATTACTACGTGATCGAAACCCGAAAAAACCCAGAATCTGGCCATCATGTATGATTAATATGCGAAAGTACGAGCCTGATGAGAGCAAATCCCAGACCTAACCCAGACCTAACATGCTTTATTCTTTAAAATATTGATGGAAACCAGGTTTAATGGACTGCTTCAGTGTGGTACCACATTACTACGTGATCCAAACCAGAAAAAGCCCAGGACCCGGTCAACAAGTATGAGAAATATGCGAAAGTATGAGCCTGATGAGAGCAAATCCCAGACCTGACCTTGACCTAACATGCGTTATTCTCTAAAATATTGATCGAAACCTGATTTAATGGACTGTTTCAATGTGGTACGACACTACTACGTGATCAAAACCAGAAAAAACCCAGGATCTGTTCAACAAGTATGTGAAAAACGGGAATGTATGTGCCTGATGAGGGCAAATCCCCAGACCTAACCCAAACATAACTTGCGTTATCCTCTAAAATATTGATCGAAACCAGGTTTAATTGACTGTTTTAGTGTGGTACCACTTTACTACGTGATTCAAAGCTGAAAAGACCATCGATCAGGACAACATGTATGTTAAAACTGCGAAAGTATGACCCTGATGAGGGCAAATCCCAGAACTAACCTAGACCTAACATGTGTAATCCTCTAAAATAATAATTGAAACCAGGTTTTATGGTCTGCTTCAGTGTGGTACCACATTACTACAGGATCCAAACCAGAAAAAGCCAGGGATCTGTTCAACAAGCATGTGAAAAACGCGAAAATATGACCCTGATGAGGGCAATTCCCAGAACTATCCCAGATCTAACTTGCGTCAACCTAAAAAATATTGATCGAAACCAGGTTTAATGGTCTGCTTCAGTGTGGTACCACATTACTACGTGATCGAAACCAGAAAAAACCCAGAATCTGGCCATCAAGCATGATAAATATGCGAAAGTACGAGCCTGATGGGAGCAAATCCCAGACCTAACCTTGTCCTAACATGCTTCATTCTCTAAAATATTGATCGAAACCAGGTTTAATGGACTGTTTCAGTGTGGTACCACATTACTACGAGATCCAAATCAGAAAAAACCCAGGATCTGTTCAACAAGTGTGTGAAAAACGCGAAAGTACGAGCCTAATGACGGCAAATCCCAGGCCTAACCTAGACCTAGCATCAGTTATCCTCTAAAATATTGTTCGAGACCAGTATTAATCGACTGCTTCTGTGTGGTACCACTTTACTACGTGATCCAAAGCAGAAAAAACCCTCGATCAGGTCAACATGTATGTTAAAACTGCGAAAGTATGAACCTGATGAGGGCAAATACTAGACCTAACCCAGACCTAACATGTGTTATCCTCTCAAATATTGGCCGTATCCAGGTTTAGTTAACTGCTTCAGTGTGGCACCACGTTACTACGTGATCCAATCCAGAAAAATCCAAGGATCTGGCCAACAAGTATGAGAAATATGCGAAAGTATGAGCCAGATGACGGCAAATCCTAGACCTAACCCAGACCTAACATGCATTATCATCTAGAATATCGATCGAAACCAGGTTTAATCGACTGTTTCAGTGTGGTACCACATTACTACCTGATCAAAACCAGAAATAACCCAGGAACTGTTGAAATAGTATGTGCAGTATGCGAAAGTATGAGACTGATGAGTGGAAATCCCAGGCCCAACCTAGACCTAACATGCGTTATCCTCAAAAATATTGACCGAAACCAGGTTTAATCGACTGTCTCATTGTGGTGCCACATTACTACGTGATCCAAACCAGAAAAAACCCAGGATCCGTTCAACAAGTATGTGAAGTATGGGAAAGTATGAGCCTGATGAGGGCAAATCCCAGACCTATCCCAGACCCAACTTGCGTCATCCTATAAAATATCGATCGAAACAAGGTTTAATTGACTGTTTCAGTGTGGTACCATTTTGCTACGTTATCCAATGCAGAAAAAACCATTGATCAGGTCAACATGTATGTTAAAACTGCGATAGTATGACCCTGATGAGGGCAAATCCCAGAACTAACCCAGACCTAACATGTGTTATCCTCTAAAATAATAATTGAAACCAGGTTCAATGGTTTGCTTCAGTGTGGTACCACATTACTACGTGATCCAAACCAGAAAAAACCCAGGATCTGTTCAACAACTATGTGATAAATGCGAAAGTATTGGTCTGATGAGGGCAAATCCCAGGCCGAACCTAGACCTAGCATAAGTTATCCTCTAAAATATTGTTCGAGACCAGGATTAATCGACTGTTTCTGTGTGGTACCACTTTACTACGTGATGCAAAGCAGAAAAAACCCTCGATCAGGTCAACATGTATGTTAAAACTGCGAAAGTATGAACCTGATGAGGGGAAATCCCAGACCTAACCTAGACCTAACATGCGTTATCCTCAAAAATATTGATCGAAACCAGGTTTAATCGAATGTTTCAGTGTGGTGCCACATTACTACGTGATCCAAACGAGAAAAAAAACCCAGGATCTGTTCAACAAGTATGTGAAGTATGCGAAAGTATGAGTCTGATGAGGGCAAATCCCAGACCTAACCTAGACCTAACATGCGTTATTCTCTAAAATATTGATCGAAACCAGGTTTAATCGACTGTTTCAGTGTGGTACCACATTACTACGTGATTCAAACCAGAAAAAACCCAGGATCTGTTCAACAAGTATGTGATAAATGCGAAAGTATTGGTCTGATGAGGGCAAATCCCAGGCCTAACCTAGACCTAACATGCGTTATCCTCAAAAATATTGATCGAAACCAGGTTCAATCGAATGTTTCAGTGTGGTACCACATTACTACTTGATCCAAACCAGAAAAAGCCTAGAATCTGGCCATCAAGTATGAGAAATATGCGAAAGTACGAGCCTGATGAGGGCAAATCCCAGACCTATCCCAGACCTAACTTGCGTTATCCTCTAAAATATTCATCAAGACCAGGTTTAATTTAATGTTTCAGTGTGGTACCACATTACTACGTGATCCAAACCAGAAAAAACCCAGGATCTGTTCAACAAGTATGTGAAGTATGCGAAAGTATAAGTCTGATGAGGGCAAATCCCAGGCCTATCCCAGACCTAACTTGCGTCAACCTAAAGAATAGTGATCGTAACCTGGTTTCATTGGCTGTTTCTGTGTGGTACCACATTACTACTTGATCCAAACCAGAAAAAAACCTAGGATCTGTTCAACAAGTGTGTGAAGTATGCGAAAGTATGAGTCTGATGAGGGCAAATTCCAGGCCTAGCCTAGACCTAACTTGCGTTATCCTCTAAAATATTGATCGAAACCAGGTTTAATTGACTGTTTCAGTGTGGTACCACATTACTGCGTCGTCCAAACCAGAAAAAGTCCAGGATCTAGCCATGAAGTATGAGAAATATGCGTAATTATGAGCCAGATGAGGGCAAATCCTAGACCTTACCCAGACCTAACATGCGTTTTCCTCTAAAATATTGGCCGTATCCAGGTTTAATTAACTGTTTCAGTGTGGCACCACGTTACTACGTGATCCAATCCAGAAAAATCCAAGGATCTGGCAAACAAGTATGAGAAATATGCGATAGTATGAGTCTGATGAGGGCAAATCCCAGGCCTAACCTAGACCTATCATGTGTTATCCTCTAAATTTTGATCGAAACCAGGTTTAATCGACTGTTTCAGTGTGGTACCACATTACTACCTGATCCAAACAAGAAAAAACCCAGGATCTTTTCAACAAGTATGTGAAGAATGCGAAAGTATGAGAGTGATGAGGGCAGATCCCAGACAAATCCCAGACCTAACTTGCGATATCCAATAAAATATTGATCGAGACCAGGATTAATCGACTGTTTCAGTATGGTACCACATGACTACGTGATCCAATCCAGAAAAAGCCCATGATCTGGCCAACAAGTATGAGAAATATGCGAAAGTATGAGCCAGATGAGGGCAAATCCTAGACCTAACCCAGACCTAACATGCGTTATCCTCTAAATTTTGATCGAAACCAGGTTTAATCGACTGTTTCAGTGTGGTACCACATTACTACCTGATCCAAACCAGAAAAAACCCAGGATCTGTTCAACAAGTATGAGAAATATGCGAAAGTATGAGCCAGATGAGGGCAAATCCTAGACCTACCCCAGACACTAACATGCGTTGTCCTCTTAAATATTGATGGAAACCAGATTTAATTGACTGTTTCAGTGTGGTAGCACATTACTACGTGATCCAAACCAGAAAAAGCACCGGAGCTGTTCAACATGTATGTGCAGAATGCGAAAGTACGAGCCTGATGAGAGCAAATCCCAGACCTAACCTAGACCTAACATGCGTTATTCCCTAAAATATTGATCGAAACAAGGTTTAATAAGGCTGTTTCAGTGTGGTACCATTTTGCAACGTTATCCAAAGCAGAAAATACCATCGATCAGGACAACATGTATGTTAAAACTGCGAAAGTATGACCCTGATGAGGGCAAATCCCAGAACCAACCTAGACCTAACATGTGTTATCCTCTAAAATAATAATTGAAACCAGGTTTAATGGTCTGCTTCAGTGTGGTACCACATTACTACGTGAGCCAAACCAGAAAAAACCCAGGATCTGTTCAACAAGTGTGTGAAGAAAGCGAAAGTAAAAGCCTGATGAGGGCAAATCCCAGAACTATCCCAGACCTAACTTGCGTTATCCTCTAAAATATTGATCGAAATCAGGTTTAATTGTCTGTTTCAGTATGGTACTACATTACTACGTTATCCAATCCAGAAAAAGCCCAGGATCTAGCCATGAAGTATGAGAAATATGCGAAAGTATGAGACTCACGAGAGCAAATCCTAGACCTAACCCAGACCTAACATGCGTTATCCTCTAAAATATTTATCAAGACCAGGTTTAATTGAATGTTTCAGTGTGATACCACATTACTACGTGATCCAAACCAGAAAAAAACCCAGGATCTGTTCAACAAGTATGTGAAGTGTGCGAAAGTATGAGTCTGATGAGGGCAAATCCCAGGCCTAACCTAGACCTAACATGCGTTATCCTATAAAATTGTGATCGAAACCAGGTTTGATGGACTGTTTCAGTGTGGTACCACATTAGGACGTGATCCAAACTAGAAAAAGCCAGGGATCTGTTCAACAAGTATGTGAAAAACGCGAAAATATGACCCTGATGAGGGCAAACCCCAGACCTATCCCAGACCTAACTTGCGTCAACCTATAAAATATTGATCGAAACCAGGTTTCATTGACTGTTTCAGTGTGGTACCACATTACTACGTGATTCAATCCAGAAATAGCCCAGGATCTAGCCATGAAGTATGAGAAATATGCGAAAGTGTGAGCCTGATGAGGGCAAATCCTGTACCTAATCCAGACCTAACATGCGTTATCCTCTAAAATATTTATCAAGACCAGGTTTAATTGAATGTTTCGGTGTTGTACCGCATTACTACGTGATCCAAACCAGAAAAAAACCCAGGATCTGTTCAACAAGTATGTGAAGTATGCGAAACTATGAGTCTGATGAGGGCAGATCCCAAACAAATCCCAGACCTAACTTGCGTTATCCAATAAAATATTGATCGAGACCAGGATTAATCGACTGTTTCACTGTGGTACCACATAACTACGTGATCCAATCCAGAAAAAGCCCAGGATCCGTTCAACAAGTATGTGAAGAATGCGAAAGTATGAGTCTGATGAGGGCAAATCCCAGACCTATCCCAGACCTAACATGCATTATCATCTAGAATATTGATCGAAACCAGGTTTAATCGACTGTGTCAGTGTAGTACCACATTACTACCTGATCAACACCAGAAATAACCCAGGAACTGTTCAACTAGTATGTGAAGTATGCGAAAGTATGAGTCTGATGAGGGCAAATCCCAGACCTGTGCCAGACCTAACATGCGTTATCCTCTAAAACATTGATCGAAACCAGGTTTAGTGGACTGTTTCAGTGTGGTACCACTTTACTACTTGATCCAAACCAGAAAAAGCCCAGAATCTGGTCATCAAGTATGAGAAATATGCGAAAGTACGAGCCTGATGAGTGCAAATCCCAGTCCTAACCTAGACCTAACATTCGTTACTCTCTAAAATATTGATCGTGACCAGGTATAATCGACTGTTTCAGTGTGGTACCACATTACTTCCCTTATCCAAACCAGAAATAACCCAGGATCTGTTCAACAAGTATGTGATAAATGCGAAAGTATGGGTCTGATGAGGGCAAATCCCAGGCCTAACCTAGACCTAGCATAAGTTATCCTCTAAAATATTGTTCGAGACCAGGATTAATCGACTGTTTCTGTGTGGTACCACTTTACTACGTGATGCAAAGCAGAAAAAACCCTCGATCATGTCAACATGTATGTTAAAAGTGCGAAAGTATGACCCAGATGAGGGCAAATCCCAGAAATAACCTAGACCTAACATGTGTTATCCTCTAAAATAGTAATTGAAACCAGGTTTAATGGTCTGCTTCAGTGTGGTATCACATTACTACGTGATCGAAACCCGAAAAAACCCAGAATCTGGCCATCATGTATGATAAATATGCGAAAGTACGAGCCTGATGAGAGCAAATCCCAGACCTAACCCAGACCTAACATGCTTTATTCTTTAAAATATTGATGGAAACCAGGTTTAATGGACTGCTTCAGTGTGGTACCACATTACTACGTGATCCAAACCAGAAAAAGCCCAGGACCCGGTCAACAAGTATGAGAAATATGCGAAAGTATGAGCCTGATGAGAGCAAATCCCAGACCTGACCTTGACCTAACATGCGTTATTCTCTAAAATATTGATCGAAACCTGATTTAATGGACTGTTTCAATGTGGTACGACACTACTACGTGGTCAAAACCAGAAAAAACCCAGGATCTGTTCAACAAGTATGTGAAAAACGGGAATGTATGTGCCTGATGAGGGCAAATCCCCAGACCTAACCCAAACATAACTTGCGTTATCCTCTAAAATATTGATCGAAACCAGGTTTAATTGACTGTTTTAGTGTGGTACCACTTTACTACGTGATTCAAAGCTGAAAAGACCATCGATCAGGACAACATGTATGTTAAAACTGCGAAAGTATGACCCTGATGAGGGCAAATCCCAGAACTAACCTAGACCTAACATGTGTAATCCTCTAAAATAATAATTGAAACCAGGTTTTATGGTCTGCTTCAGTGTGGTACCACATTACTACAGGATCCAAACCAGAAAAAGCCAGGGATCTGTTCAACAAGCATGTGAAAAACGCGAAAATATGACCCTGATGAGGGCAATTCCCAGAACTATCCCAGATCTAACTTGCGTCAACCTAAAAAATATTGATCGAAACCAGGTTTAATGGTCTGCTTCAGTGTGGTACCACATTACTACGTGATCGAAACCAGAAAAAACCCAGAATCTGGCCATCAAGCATGATAAATATGCGAAAGTACGAGCCTGATGGGAGCAAATCCCAGACCTAACCTTGTCCTAACATGCTTCATTCTCTAAAATATTGATCGAAACCAGGTTTAATGGACTGTTTCAGTGTGGTACCACATTACTACGAGATCCAAATCAGAAAAAACCCAGGATCTGTTCAACAAGTGTGTGAAAAACGCGAAAGTACGAGCCTAATGACGGCAAATCCCAGGCCTAACCTAGACCTAGCATCAGTTATCCTCTAAAATATTGTTCGAGACCAGTATTAATCGACTGCTTCTGTGTGGTACCACTTTACTACGTGATCCAAAGCAGAAAAAACCCTCGATCAGGTCAACATGTATGTTAAAACTGCGAAAGTATGAACCTGATGAGGGCAAATACTAGACCTAACCCAGACCTAACATGTGTTATCCTCTCAAATATTGGCCGTATCCAGGTTTAGTTAACTGCTTCAGTGTGGCACCACGTTACTACGTGATCCAATCCAGAAAAATCCAAGGATCTGGCCAACAAGTATGAGAAATATGCGAAAGTATGAGCCAGATGACGGCAAATCCTAGACCTAACCCAGACCTAACATGCATTATCATCTAGAATATCGATCGAAACCAGGTTTAATCGACTGTTTCAGTGTGGTACCACATTACTACCTGATCAAAACCAGAAATAACCCAGGAACTGTTGAAATAGTATGTGCAGTATGCGAAAGTATGAGACTGATGAGTGGAAATCCCAGGCCCAACCTAGACCTAACATGCGTTATCCTCAAAAATATTGACCGAAACCAGGTTTAATCGACTGTCTCATTGTGGTGCCACATTACTACGTGATCCAAACCAGAAAAAACCCAGGATCCGTTCAACAAGTATGTGAAGTATGGGAAAGTATGAGCCTGATGAGGGCAAATCCCAGACCTATCCCAGACCCAACTTGCGTCATCCTATAAAATATCGATCGAAACAAGGTTTAATTGACTGTTTCAGTGTGGTACCATTTTGCTACGTTATCCAATGCAGAAAAAACCATTGATCAGGTCAACATGTATGTTAAAACTGCGATAGTATGACCCTGATGAGGGCAAATCCCAGAACTAACCCAGACCTAACATGTGTTATCCTCTAAAATAATAATTGAAACCAGGTTCAATGGTTTGCTTCAGTGTGGTACCACATTACTACGTGATCCAAACCAGAAAAAACCCAGGATCTGTTCAACAACTATGTGATAAATGCGAAAGTATTGGTCTGATGAGGGCAAATCCCAGGCCGAACCTAGACCTAGCATAAGTTATCCTCTAAAATATTGTTCGAGACCAGGATTAATCGACTGTTTCTGTGTGGTACCACTTTACTACGTGATGCAAAGCAGAAAAAACCCTCGATCAGGTCAACATGTATGTTAAAACTGCGAAAGTATGAACCTGATGAGGGGAAATCCCAGACCTAACCTAGACCTAACATGCGTTATCCTCAAAAATATTGATCGAAACCAGGTTTAATCGACTGTTTCAGTGTGGTACCACATTACTACGTGATTCAAACCAGAAAAAACCCAGGATCTGTTCAACAAGTATGTGATAAATGCGAAAGTATTGGTCTGATGAGGGCAAATCCCAGGCCTAACCTAGACCTAACATGCGTTATCCTCAAAAATATTGATCGAAACCAGGTTCAATCGAATGTTTCAGTGTGGTACCACATTACTACTTGATCCAAACCAGAAAAAGCCTAGAATCTGGCCATCAAGTATGAGAAATATGCGAAAGTACGAGCCTGATGAGGGCAAATCCCAGACCTATCCCAGACCTAACTTGCGTTATCCTCTAAAATATTCATCAAGACCAGGTTTAATTTAATGTTTCAGTGTGGTACCACATTACTACGTGATCCAAACCAGAAAAAACCCAGGATCTGTTCAACAAGTATGTGAAGTATGCGAAAGTATAAGTCTGATGAGGGCAAATCCCAGGCCTATCCCAGACCTAACTTGCGTCAACCTAAAGAATAGTGATCGTAACCTGGTTTCATTGACTGTTTCTGTGTGGTACCACATTACTACTTGATCCAAACCAGAAAAAAACCTAGGATCTGTTCAACAAGTGTGTGAAGTATGCGAAAGTATGAGTCTGATGAGGGCAAATTCCAGGCCTAGCCTAGACCTAACTTGCGTTATCCTCTAAAATATTGATCGAAACCAGGTTTAATTGACTGTTTCAGTGTGGTACCACATTACTGCGTCGTCCAAACCAGAAAAAGTCCAGGATCTAGCCATGAAGTATGAGAAATATGCAAAATTATCAGCCAGATGAGGGCAAATCCTAGACCTAACCCAGACCTAACATGCGTTATCCTCTAAAACATTGATCGAAACCAGGTTTAGTGGACTGTTTCAGTGTGGTACCACATTACTACTTGATCCAAACCAGAAAAAGCCCAGAATCTGGTCATCAAGTATGAGAAATATGCGAAAGTACGAGCCTGATGAGAGCAAATCCCAGTCCTAACCTAGACCTAACATTCGTTACTCTCTAAAATATTGATCGTGACCAGGTATAATTTAATGTTTCAGTGTGGTACCACGTTACTACGTGATCCAATCCAGAAAAATCCAAGGATCTGGCCAACAAGTATGAGAAATATGCGAAAGTATGAGCCAGATGACGGCAAGTCCTAGACCTAACCCAGACCTAACATGCATTATCATCTAGAATATTGATCGAAACCAGGTTTAATCGACTGTTTCAGTGTGGTACCACATTACTACCTGTTCAAAACCAGAAATAACCCAGGAACTGTTGAAATAGTATGTGCAGTATGCGAAAGTATGAGACTGATGAGTGGAAATCCCAGGCCTAACCTAGACCTAACATGCGTTATCCTCAAAAATATTGATCGAAACCAGGTTTAATCGACTGTTTCATTGTGGTGCCACATTACTACGTGATCCAAACCAGAAAAAACCCAGGATCCGTTCAACAAGTATGTGAAGAATGCGAAAGTATGTGTCTGATGAGGGCAAATCCCAGACCTATCCCAGACCTAACATGCGTTATCCTCAAAAATATTGATCGAAACCAGGTTTAATCGACTGTTTCAGTGTGGTACCACATTACTACGTGATCCAAACCAGAAAAAAACCCAGGATCTGTTCAACAAGTATGTGAAGTATGCGAAAGTATGAGCCTGATGAGGGCAAATCCCAGACCTATCCCAGACCCAACTTACGTCATCCTATAAAATATTGATCGAAACAAGGTTTAATCGACTGTTTCTGTGTGGTACCACATTACTACGTGATCCAAACCAGAAAAAAACCCAGGATCTGTTCAACAAGTATGTGAAGTATGCGAAAGTATGAGCCTGATGAGGGCAAATCCCAGACCTATCCCAGACCCAACTTACGTCATCCCATAAAATATCGATCGAAACAAGGTTTAATTGACTGTTTCAGTGTGGTACCATTTTGCTACGTTATCCAATGCAGAAAAAACCATTGATCAGGTCAACATGTATGTTAAAACTGCGAAAGTATGACCCTGATGAGGGCAAATCCCAGAACTAACCTAGACCTAACATGTGTTATCCTCTAAAATAATAATTGAAACCAGGTTCAATGGTCTGCTTCAGTGTGGTACCACATTACTACGTGATCCAAACCAGAAAAAACCCAGGATCTGTTCAACAAGTATGTGATAAATGCGAAAGTATTGGTCTGATGAGGGCAAATCCCAGGCCTAACCTAGACCTAGCATAAGTTATCCTCTAAAATATTGTTCGAGACCAGGCTTAATCGACTGTTTCAGTGTGGTACCACATTACTACGTGATCCAAACCAGAAAAAACCCAGGATCTGTTCAACAAGTATGTGATAATTGCGAAAGTATTGGTCTGATGAGGGCAAATCCCAGGCCTAACCTAGACCTAACATGCGTTATCCTCAAAAATATTGAACGAAACCAGGTTCAATCGAATGTTTCAGTGTGGTACCACATTACTACTTGATCCAAACCAGAAAAAGCCTAGAATCTGGCCATCAAGAATGAGAAATATGCGAAAGTACGAGCCTGATGAGAGCAAATCCCAGACCTGACCTAGACCTAACATGCGTTATTCTCTAAAATATTGATCGAAACCTGATTTAATGGACTGTTTCAATGTGGTACCACACTACTACGTGATCCAAACCAGAAATAACCGAGGATCTGTTCAACAAGTATGTGAAAAACGGGAAAGTATCAGCCTGATGAGGGCAAATCCCCAGACGTAACCCAGACCTAACTTGCGTTATCCTCTAAAATATTCATCAAGACCAGGTTTAATTTAATGTTTCATTGTGGTACCACATTACTACGTGATCCAAACCAGAAAAAACCCAGGATCTGTTCAACTAGTATGTGAAGTATGCGAAAGTATAAGTCTGATGAGGGCAAATCCCAGGCCTAACCTAGACCTAACATACGTTATCCTCTAAAATATTGATCGAAACCAGGTTTGATGGACTGTTTCAGTGTGGTACCACATTAGTCCGTGATCCAAACCAGAAAAAGCCAGGGACCTGTTCCACAAGCATGTGAAAAACGCGAAAGTACGAGCCTGATGAGGGCAAATCCCAGACCTATCCCAGACCTAACTTGCGTAATGCTCTAAAATATTGGCCGTATCCAGGTTTAATTAACTGTTTCAGTGTGGTACCACGTTACTACGTGATCCAATCCAGAAAAATCCAAGGATCAGGCCAACAAGTATAAGAAATATGCGAAAGTATGAGCCAGATGAGGGCAAATCCTAGACCTACCCCAGACCTAACATGCGTTGTCCTCTAAAATATTGATGGAAACCAGATTTAATTAACTGTTTCAGTGTGGTAGCACATTACTACGTGATCCAAACCAGAAAAAGCCCAGGATCTAGCCATGAAGTATGAGAAATATGCGAAAGTATGAGCCTCACGAGGGCAAATCCTAGACCTAACCCAGACCCAACTTGCGTCATCCTATAAAATATTGATCGAAACAAGGTTTAATTGACTGTTTCAGTGTGGTTCCATTTTGCTACGTTATCCAAAGCAGAAAAAACCATCGATCAGGACAACATGTATGTTAAAACTGCGAAAGTATGACCCTGATGAAGGCAAATCCCAGAACTAACCTAGTCCTAACATGTGTTATCCTCTAAAATAATAATTGAAACCGGGTTCAATGGTCTGCTTCAGTGTGGTACCACATTACTACGTGATCCAAACCAGAAAAAATCCAGGATCTGTTCAACAAGTGTGTGAAAAACGCGAAAGTACGAGCCAGATGAGGGCAAATCGCAGACCTATCCCAGACCTAACTTGCGTTATCCTCTAAAATATTGATCGAAATCAGGTTTAATTGACTGTTTCAGCATGGTCCTACATTACTACGTGATCCAATCCAGAAAAAGCCCAGGATCTAGCCATGAAGTATGAGAAATATGCGAAAGTATGAGCCTCACGAGGGCGAATCCTAGACCTAACCCAGACCTAACATGCGTCATCCTCTAAAATATTTATCAAGACCAGGTTTAATTGAATGTTTCAGTGTGGTACCACATTACTACGTGATCCGAACCAGAAAAAAACCCAGGATCTGTTCAACAAGTATGTGAAGTATGCCAAAGTATGAGTCTGATGAGGGCAAATCCCAAGCCTAACCTAGACCTAACATGCGTTATCCTCTAAAATAATAATTGAAACCAGGTTTAATAGTCTGCTTCAGTGTGGTACCACTTTACTACATGATCCAATCCAGAAAAAGCCCAGGATCTGGCCAACGAGTATGCGAAAAATGCGAAAGTACGAGCCTGATGAGAGCAAATCCCAACCTAACCTAGACCTAACATGCTTTATTCTGTAAAATATTTATCGAAACCAGGTTCATTGGACTGTTTCAGTGTGGTACCACATTATTACGTGATCCAAACCAGAAGAAACCCAGGATCTGTTCAACAACTGTGTGAAAAAAGCGAAAGTACGCGCCTGATGAGGGCAAATCCCAGACCAATCCCAGACCCAACTTGCGTCATCCTATAAAATATTGATCGAAACAAGGTTTAATTGACTGTTTCAGTGTGGTACCATTTTGCTACGTTATCCAATGCAGAAAAAACCATTGATCAGGTCAACATGTATGTTAAAACTGCGAAAGTATGACCCTGATGAGGGCAAATCCCAGAACTAACCTAGACCTGACATGTGATATCCTCTAAAATAATAATTGAAACCAGGTTCAATGGTCTGCTTCAGTGTGGTACCACATTACTACGTGATCCAAACCAGAAAAAACCCAGGATCTGTTCAACAAGTGTGTGAAAAACGCGAAAGTATGAGCCTGATGAGGGTAAATCCTAGACCTAACCCAGACCTAACATGCGTTATCCTCTAAAATATTTATCAAGACCAGGTTTAATTGAACGTTTCGGTGTAGTACCACATTACTACGTGATCCAAACCAGAAAAAAACCCAGGATCTGTTCAACAAGTATGTGAAGTATGCCAAAGTATGAGTCTGATGAGGGCAAATCCCAGGCCTAACCTAGACCTAACATGCGTTATTATCTAAAATATTGATCGTGACCAGGTTTAATCGACTGTTTCTGTGTGGTACCACATTACTTCCCTTATCCAAACCAGAAATAACCCAGGATCTGTTCAACAAGTATGTGATAAATGCGAAAGTATGAACCTGATGAGGGCAAATCCCAGACCTAACCTAGACCTAACATGTGTTATCCTCTAAAATAATAATTGAAACCAGGTGCAATGGTCTGCTTCAGTGTGGTACCACATTACTACGTGATCCAAACCAGAAAAAACCCAGGATCTGTTCAACAAGTGTGTGAAAAACGCGAAAGTATGAGCCTGATGAGGGTAAATCCTAGACCTAACACAGACCTAACATGCGTTATCCTCTAAAATATTTATCAAGACCAGGTTTAATTGAATGCTTCGGTGTAGTACCACATTACTTCCCTTATCCAAACCAGAAATAACCCAGGATCTGTTCAACAAGTATGTGATAAATGCGAAAGTATGAACCTGATGAGGGCAAATCCCAGGCCTAACCTAGACCTAACATGCGTTATCCTCTAAAATAATAATTGAAACCAGGTTTAATGGTCTGCTTCAGTGAGGTACCACTTTACTACATGATCCAAACCAGAAAAAGCCCAGGATCTGGCCAACGAGTATGCCAAAAATGCGAAAGTACGAGCCTGATGAGAGCAAATCCCAGACCTAACCTAGACCTAACATGCTTCATTCTTTAAAATATTGATGGAAACCAGGTTTAATGGACTGTTTCAGTGTGGTACCACATTACTACGTGATCCAAACCAGAAAAAACCCAGGATCTGTTCAACAAGTGTGTGAAAAACGCGAAAGTACGAGCCTGATGAGGGCAAATCCCAGAACTATCCCAGGCCTAACTTGCGTTGTCCTGTAAAATATTGATGGAAACCAGGTTTAATCGACTGTTTCAGTGTGGTGACACATTACTACGTGATCCAAACCAGAAAAAACCCCAGGATCTGTTCAACAAGTATGTGAAGTATGCGAAAGTATGAGCCTGATGAGGGCAAATCCCAGACCTATCCCAGACCCAACTTGCGTCATCCTATAAAATATTGATCGAAACAAGGTTTAATTGACTGTTTCAGTGTGGTACCATTTTGCTACGTTATCCAATGCAGAAAAAACCATTGATCAGGTCAACATGTATGTTAAAACTGCGAAAGTATGACCCTGATGACGGCAAATCCCAGAACTAACCTAGACCTAACATGTGTTATCCTCTAAAATAATAATTGAAACCAGGTTCAATGGTCTGCTTCAGTGTGGTACCATATTACTACGTGATCCAAACCAGAAGAAACCCAGGATCTGTTCAACAACTGTGTGAAAAACGCGAAAGTACGCGCCTGATGAGGGCAAATCCCAGACCAATCCCAGACCCAACTTGCGTCATCCTATAAAATATTGATCGAAACAAGGTTTAATTGACTGATTCAGTGTGGTACCATTTTGCTACGTTATCCAATGCAGAAAAAACCATTGATCAGGTCAACATGTATGTTAAAACTGCGAAAGTATGACCCTGATGACGGCAAATCCCAGAACTAACCTAGACCTAACATGTGTTATCCTCTAAAATAATAATTGAAACCAGGTTCAATGGTCTGCTTCAGTGTGGTACCACATTACTACGTGATCCAAACCAGCAAAAGCCCAGGATCTGGCCAACGAGTATGCGAAAAATGCGAAAGTACGAGCCTGATGAGAGCAAATCCCTGACCTAACCTAGACCTAACATGCTTTAATCTTTAAAATATTGATGGAAACCAGGTTTAATGGACTGTTTCAGTGTGGTACCACATTACTACGAGATCCAAATCAGAAAAAACCCAGGATCTGTTCAACAAGTGTGTGAAAAACGCGAAAGTACCAGCCTGATGAGGGCAAATCCCAGACCTATCCCAGGCCTAACTTGCGTTGTCCTGTAAAATATTGATGGAAACCAGGTTTAATTGACTGTTTCATTGTGGTACTACTTTACTACGTGATCAAAACCAGAAAAAACCCAGAATCTGCCCATCAAGCATGATAAATATGCGAAAGTACGAGCCTGATGGGAGCAAATCCCAGACCTAGCCTAGTCCTAACATGCTTTATTCTCTAAAATATTGATCGAAACCAGGTTTAATGGACTGTTTCAGTGTGGTACCACATTACTACGAGATCCAAATCAGAAAAAACCCAGGATCTGTTCAACAAGTGTGTAAAAAACGCGAAAGTACCAGCCTGATGAGGGCAAATCCCAGACCTATCCCAGACCTAACTTGCGTTATCCTCTAATATATTGATCGAGGCCAGTTTTAATTGACTGTTTCAGTGTGGTACCACATTACTACTTGATCCAATCCAGAAAAAGCCCAGGATCTAGCCATGAAGTGTGAGAAATATGCGAAAGTAAGATCCTGACGGGGGCAAATACTAGACCTAACTCAGACCTAACATGCATTATCCTCTCAAATAGTAGCCGTATCCAGGTTCAATTAACTGCTTCAGTGTGGTACCACGTTACTACGCGATCCAATCCAGAAAAATCCAAGGATCTGGCCAACAAGTATGAGAATTATGCCCGCCTCGTCGAGCACCTGTCGCGGGGTGATCCCGGTCTGGCCGACTGCCAGTTCGGTTTCCGGGGGGGCCGATCAACTATCGACGCGATAGGTCGTGTGAGGGCCCTCTCGGAGGCGGCCGTCTCCCGGGGAGGGGTGGCGTTGGCAATATCCTTGGATATTGCCAATGCTTTTAACACCCTCCCCTGGGAAGAGATAAGGAGGGGACTCGAATATCATCGAGTCCCCCCTTGTCTCAGGGCGGTCGTCGGGGATTATCTCCGCGGCAGGTGGATCGAGTATCCGGGCCGGGATGGTGATATGCGGAGGGAGGTGTACTGCGGTGTTCCGCAGGGGTCGGTCCTCGGGCCACTCCTGTGGAACATCGCGTACGACTCGGTGTTACGGGCCGGCCTCCCCGACGGCGTCAGCACGGTGTGTTATGCGGATGACACACTGGTGCTGGCCGTCGGGTCGCACTGGGGGAGGGCCATGCGTCGCGCGGAGGAGGGGTCGCAACGCGTCGTCGACCGGATCAGGGGGATGGGGATGACGGTGGCGGTCCATAAGACCGAGGTGATTGCGTTTCATTCACCTCGGCAGGATCCGCCACCCCCTCTGATTCGGGTGGGTGGGGCTGACATCGAGGTGAAGCCCCAGATCAGGTATCTGGGGCTGATCCTCGATAGCCACTGGCGTTTCGAGAAGCATTTCCGCTGCCTGGTCCCCCGGTTGGAAAGGATGGTTGCGGCTCTGGGCCGGTTCCTGCCCAACCTGGGGGGCCCGGCGGGCCGAGTTCGTCGCCTCTATGTGGCAATGGTCCAGTCGGTGGCCCTATACGGGGCCCCCGTCTGCATGACTATGCTGCGTCGGGTGCAGAGACGCATGGCGCTCAGGGTCGTCCGCGGGTATCGGACCATGTCACATGAGGCGGCGACGGTTCTAGCGGGGATGCCGCCCATGGACCTGCTCGCGCGGTCGCACGCGGTGATGTACCGGCACAGCGTCGACCGTCGCGCGGGGGTGGGGGCGGTCCCGGGCGGGCAGGAACCTGCTTGGGGCGATTTGAAGCGCCAGGCCCGGCAGTCCGTGTTGCTCGCGTGGCAGGAGCGGCTGGCTCTGCCAACCGCGGGGCACCGGACTGTCGGGGCTGTTCGGCCACTCCTGAAGGAGTGGCTGGACAGAGGCCATGGCAGCCTCACCTACCGGCTGGCACAGGTATTTTCCGGGCATGGCAGCTTCGGAAGATACCTGTGCCGCATAGGGAAGGAGCCGACGGCGCGTTGCTGCCACTGCGACGCTGAGCAGGACACGGCGGATCATACCCTGGAGGTATGCCCCGCGTGGGAGGGGGAGCGCCGTGTCCTGGTCGGCGTCGTCGGGCGGGATGTCTCGCTGCCGGGCGTGGTGCGCGCCATGCTCGGCAGCGAGGAGAAGTGGAGGGCCGTGGCCTCCTTCTGCGAGAACGTAATGTTGCAGAAGGAGGCCGCGGGGAGGGAGCGCGCCGCTGAAGCTCGCGCTCGTGCGGTGGCCCGAGGTCGTCGCCCGGTCGCGAGGCGTCGCGGGCGGCGCCTCGGCGTGGCGGATGACCTAGGCTGGGAGGGGGGTCCTGAGGGGACCCTCCTCCCGCCAGGCGGCGCCGGGTCGGACCGGTTGGGGGTAGAAGTGCCTCCCCCTACCGGTTCGACGCAAGGGGAGGCACCCTCGGCGGTCTGGTGCGGCCATGAACGCCCGGCCGCCGAGGGGTGGAAACGGGGTCGCGGGCGGTTGCGAGTTGGGGCTCGCAGCCGCCGCTAAACGCGGCCCCGGGACGGATAGCGGCGGGATGGAGTGGCCCCGTCCCGCCGCTATGAGGCAGTGTGTCTACTGGGGGGACCGATTGTCCCCCCGGGGGATGGGCGCGAAAGCGCGGGCACGGGGAGGATACCGGAAGAATGGTCCGAGCGATTCCCGGTATCCTCCCGAAGCGTGCCGAAGGTTCACCGTGGGGTTTTTAGTGGGTAGGTCCCGCGCCTGTCGTTGTACGGGCGCGGGGAATCCCACACACCCCTCCCACCTCTCCCCAAAGAGGTGGGAGGGAGTCTTTCGAAGATTTTCCCCACGACAAAAAAAAAAAAAAAAAAAAAAAAAAAAAAAGTATGACCCTGATGAGGGCAAATCCCAGAACTAACCTAGACCTAACATGTGTTATCCTCTAAAATAATAATTGAAACCAGTTTTAATGGTCTGCTTCAGTGTGGTACCACATTACTACGTGATCCAAACCAGAAAAAACCCAGGATCTGTTCAACAAGTGTGTGAAGAACGCGAAAGTACGAGCCTGATGAGGGCAAATCCCAGACCTATCCCAGACCTAAATTGCGTTATCCTCTAAAATATTGATCGAAACCAGGTTTGATGGACTGTTTCAGTGTGGTACCACATTAGTACGTGATCCAAACCAGAAAAAGACAGGGATCTGTTCAACAAGTATGTGAAAAACGCGAAAATATGATCCTGATGAGGACAAATCCCAGACCTATCCCAGACCTAACTTGCGTGAACCTATAAAATATTGATCGAAACCAGGTTTCATCGACTGTTTCAGTGTGGTACCACATTACTACGTGATCCAAACCAGAAAAAAACCCTGGATCTGTTCAACAAGAATGTGAAGTATGCGAAAGTATGAGTCTGATGAGGGCAAATCCCAGGCCTAACCTAGACCTAACTTGCGTTATCCTCTAAAATATTAATCGAAACCAGGTTTAGTTGACTGTTTCAGTGTGGTACCACTTAACTACGTGATCCAAACCAGAAAAAGCACCGGAGCTGTTCAACAAGTATGTGCAGATTGCGAAAGTACGAGCCTGATGAGAGCAAATACCAGACCTAACCTAGACCTAACATGCGTTATCCTCTAAAATATTGATCGAAACCAGGTTTAATTGACTGTTTCACTGTGGTACCACATTACTACGTCATCCAAACCAGAAAAAGTCCAGGATCTAGCCATGAAGTATGAGAAATATGCGATAGTATGAGTCTGATGAGGGCAAATCCCAGGCCTAACCTAGACCTAGCATGAGTAATCCTCTAAAATATTGTTCGAGACCAGGATTAATCGACTGTTTCAGTGTGGTACCGCTTTACTACGTGATCCAAAGCAGAAAAAACACTCGATCAGGTCAACATGTATGTTAAAACTGCGAAAGTATGAACCTGATGAGGGCAAATCCCAGGCCTAACCTAGACCTAACATGCGTTATCCTCTAAAATATTGATGGAAACCAGGTTTGATGGACTGTTTCAGTGTGATACCACATTAGGACGTGATCCAAACCAGAAGAAGACAGGGATCTGTTCAACAAGTATGTGAAAAACGCGAAAATATGACCCTGATGAGGGCAAATCCCAGATCTAACCCAGACCTAACTTGCGTCAACCTATAAAATATTGATCGAAACCAGGTTTCATTGACTGTTTCAGTGTGGTACCACATTACTACGTGATTCAATCCAGAAATAGCCCAGGATCTAGCCATGAAGTATGAGAAATATGCGAAAGTATGAGCCAGATGAGGGCAAATCCTAGACCTAGCCCAGACCTAACATGCATTATCATCTAGAATATTGATCGAAACCAGGTTTAATCGACTGTTTCAGTGTGGTACCACATTACTACCTGATCAAAACCAGAAATAACCCAGGGACTGTTCAACTAGTATGTGCAGTATGCGAAAGTATGAGACTGATGAGTGGAAAACCCAGGCCTAACCTAGACCTAACATGCGTTATCCTCTAAAATATTTATCAAGACCAGGTTTAATTGAATGTTTCGGTGTAGTACCACATTACTACGTGATCCAAACCAGAAAAAAACCCAGGATCTGTTCAACAAGTATGTGAAGTATGCGAAAGTATGAGTCTGATGAGGGCAGATCCTAGACCTATCCCAGGCCTAACTTGCATCATCCTATAAAATATTGATCGAAACAAGGTTTAATTGACTGTTTCAGTGTGGTACCATTTTGCTACGTTATCCAAAGCAGAAAAAACCATTGATCAGGACAACATGTGTGTTAAAACTGCGAAAGTATGACCCTGATGACGGCAAATCCCAGAAATAACCTAGACCTAACATGTGTTATCCTCTAAAATAGTAATTGAAACCAGGTTTAATGGTCTGCTTCAGTGTGGTATCACATTACTACGTGATCCAATCCAGAAAAAGCCCAGGAGCTAGCCATGAAGTATGAGAAATATGCGAAAGTATGAGCCTCACGAGGGCAAATCCTAGACCTAACCCAGACCTAACATGCGTTATCCTCTAAAATATTTATCAAGACCAGGTTTAATTGAATGTTTCAGTATGGTACCACATTACTACGTGATCCAAACCAGAAAAAAACCCAGGATCTGTTCAACGAGTATGTGAAGTATGCGAATGTATGAGACTGATGAGTGAAGCTCCCAGGCCTAACCTAGACCTAACATGCGCTATCCTCTAAGATATTGATCGAAACCAGGTTTGATGGACTGTTTCAGTGTGGTACCACATTAGTACGTGATCCAAACCAGAAAAAGCCAGGGATCTGTTCAACAAGTACGTGAAAAACGCGGAAATATGACCCTGATGAGGGCAAATCCCAGACCTATCCCAGACCTAACTTGCGTGAACCTATAAAATATTGATCGAACCCAGGATTCATCGACTGTTTCAGTGTGGTACCACATTACTACGTGATCCAAACCAGAAAAAAACCCAGGATCTGTTCAACAAGTACGTGAAAAACGCGAAAATATGACCCTGATCAGGGCAAATCCCAGACCTATCCCAGACCTAACTTGCGTGAACCTATAAAATATTGATCGAACCCAGGTTTCATCGACTGTTTCAGTGTGGTACCACATTACTACGTGATCCAAACCAGAAAAAAACCCAGGATCTGTTCAACAAGTATGTGAAGAACGCGAAAGTACGAGCCTGATGAGAGCAAATACCAGACCTAACCTAGACCTAACATGCTTTATTCTCTAAAATATTGATCGAAACCAGGTTCAATGGACTGTTTCAGTGTGGTACCACAGTACTACCTGATCAAAACCAGAAATAACCCAGGAACTGTTCAACAGGTGTTTGAAAAACGCGAAAGTACGAGCATGATGAGGGCAAATCCCAGACCTATCCCAGACCCAACTTGCGTCATCCCATAAAATATTGATCGAAACAAGGTGTAATTGACTGTTTCAGTGTGGTACCATTTTGCTACGTTATCCAAAGCAGAAAAAACCATCGATGAGGACAACATGTATGTTAAAACTGCGAAAGTATGACCCTGATGAGGGCAAATCCCAGAAATAACCTAGACCTAACATGTTTTATCCTCTAAAATAGTAATTGAAACCAGGTATAATCGACTGTTTCAGTGTGGTGCCACATTACTACGTGATCCAAACCAGAAAAAAAACCCAGGATCTGTTCAACAAGTATGTGAAGTATGCGAAAGTATGAGTCTGACGAGGGCAAATCCCAGACCTATGCCAGACCTAACATGCGTTATCCTCTAAAATATTTATCAAGACCAGGTTTAATTGACTGTTTTAGTGTGGTTCCACTTTACTACGTGATCCCAAGCAGAAAAAACCCTCGATCAGGTCAACATATATGTTAAAACTGCGAAAGTATGAACCTGATGAGGGCAAATCCCAGACCAAACCTAGACCTAACATGTGTTATCCTCTAAAATACTAATTGAAACCAGGTTTAATGGTCTGCTTCAGTGTGATACCACATTACTACGTGATCGAAACCCGAAAAAACCCCGAATCTGGCAATCAAGTATGATAAATATGCGAAAGTACGAGCCAGATGAGAGCAAATCCCAGACCTAACCTAGACCTAACATGCTTTATTCTCTAAAATATTGATCGAAACCAGGTTCAATGGACTGTTTCAGTGTGGTACCACAGTACTACCTGATCAAAACCAGAAATAACCCAGGAACTGTTCAACTAGTATGTGAAGTATGCGAAAGTATGAGACTGATGAGTGAAAATCCCAGGCCTAACCTAGACCTAACATGTGTTGTCCTCAAAAATATTGATCGAAACCAGGTTTAATCGACTGTTTCAGTGTGGTGCCGCATTACTACGTGATCCAAACCAGAAAAAACCCAGAATCTGGCCATCAAGCATGATAAATATGCGAATGTACGAGCCTGATGGGAGCAAATCCCAGACCTAACCTAGTCCTAACTTGCGTTATCCTCTAAAATATTGATCGAAGCCAGTTTTAATTGACTGTTTCAGTGTGGTACCACATTACTACGTGATCCAATCCAGAAAAAGCCCAGGATCTAGCCATGTATTGTGAGAAATATGCGAAAGCAAGAGCCTGACGCGGGCAAATACTAGACCTAACCCAGACCTAACATGCGTTATCCTCTCAAATATTGGCCGTATCCAGGTTTAATTAGTTGCTTCAGTGTGGTACCACGTTACTACGTGATCCAATCCAGAAAAATCCAAGGATCTGGCCAACAAGTATGAGAAATATGCGAAAGTATGAGCCAGATGACGGCAAATCCTAGACCTAACCCAGACCTAACATGCATTATCATCTAGAATATTGATCGAAACCAGGTTTAATCGACTGTTTCAGTGTGGTACCACATTACTACCTGAACAAAACCAGAATTAACCCAGGAACTGTTCAACCAGTATGTGAAGTATGCGAAAGTATGAGACTGATGAGTGAAAATCCCAGGCCTAACCTAGACCTAACATGTGTTATCCTCAAAAATATTGATCGAAACGAGGTTTAATCGACTGTTTCAGTGTGGTGCCACATTACTACGTGATCCAAACCAGAAAAAAACCCAGGATCTGTTCAACAAGTATGTGAAGTATGCGAAAGTATGAGCCTGATGAGGGCAAATCCCAGACCTATCCCAGAGCTAACTTGCGTTATCCTCTAAAATATTGTTCGAAACCGGGTTTAATCGACTGTTCCAGTGTGGTACCACATTACTACTTGATCCAAACCAGAAAAAAACCCAGGATCTGTTCAACAAGTATGTGAACTATGCGAAAGTACGAGCCTGATGAGAGCAAATCCCAGACCTAACCTAGACCTAACATGCGTTATTCTCTATAATATTCATCGTGACCAGGTTTAATCGACTGTTTCAGTGTGGTACCACATTACTACCTGATCCAAACCAGAAATAACCCAGGATCTGTTCAACAAGTATGTGAGAAATGCGAAAGTAACGGTCTGATGACGGCAAATCCCAGGCCTAACTTAGACCTAGCATGAGTTATCCTCTAAAATATTTTTCGAGACCAGGAATAATCGACTGTTTCTGTGTGTTACCACTTTACTACGTGATCCAAAGCAGAAAAAACCCTCGATCAGGTCAACATGTATGTTGAAACTGCGAAAGTATGAACCTGATGTGGGCAAATCCCAGACCTAACCTAGACCTAACATGTGTTATCCTCTAAAATAATAATTGAAACCAGGTTTAATGGTCTGCTTCAGTGTGATACCACTTTACTACATGCTCCAAACGTGAAAAAGCCCAGGATCTGGCCAACGAGTATGCGAGAAATGCGAAAGTACGAGCGTGATGAGAGCAAATCCCAGACCTAACCTAGACCTAACATGCTTTATTCTTTAAAATATTGATAGAAACCAGGTTTAGTGGACTGTTTCAGTGTGGTACCACATTACTACGTGATCCAAACCAGAAAAAACCCAGGATCTGTTCAACAAGTGTGTGAAAAACGCGAAAGTACGAGCCTGATGGGGGCAAATCCCAGACCCATCTCAGACCCAACTCGCGTCATCCTATAAAATGTTGATCGAAACAAGGTTTAATTGACTGTTTCAGTGTGGTACCATTTTGCTACGTTATCCAAAGCAGAAAAAACCAGCGATCAGGACAACATGTATGTTAAATCTGCGAAAGTATGACCCTGATGAGGGCAAATCCCAGACCTAACCTTGACCTAACATGCCTTATTCTCTAAAATATTGATCGTGACCTGGTTTAGTGGACTGTTTCAGTGTGGTACCACATTACTGCGTGATCCAAACCGGAAAAGCCCAGGATCTGTTCAACAAGTATGTGAAAAATACGAAAGTATGACCCTGATGAGGGCAAATCCTACACCTTACCCAGACCTAACATGCGTTATCCTCTAAAATATTTATCAAGACCAGGTTTAATTGAATGTTTCAGTGTGGTACCACATTACTACGTGATCCAAATCAGAAAAAACCCAGGATCCGTTCAACAAGTATGTGAAGAATGCGAAAGTATGAGTCTGATGAGGGCAAATCCTAGACCTATCCCAGACCCACCATGCGTTATCCTCAAAAATATTGATCGAAACCAGGTTTAATCGACTGTTTCAGTGTGGTACCACATTACTACGTGATCCAAACCGGAAAAAAACCCAGGATCTGTTCAACAAGTATGTGAAGTATGCGAAAGTATGAGACTGATGAGCGAAACTCCCAGGCCTAACCTAGACCTAACATGCGTTATCCTCAAAAATATTGATCGAAACCAGGTTTAATGGACTGTTACAGTGTGGTACCACATTACAACGTGATCCAATCCAGAAATAGCCCAGGATCTAGCCATGAAGTATTAGAAATATGCGAAAGTATGAGCCTGATGAGGGCAAATCCTACACCTTACCCAGACCTAACATGCGTTATCCTCTAAAATATTTATCAAGACCAGGTTTAATTGAATGTTTCAGTGTGGTACCACATTACTACGTGATCCAAACCAGAAAAAACCCAGGATCCGTTCAACAAGTATGTGAAGAATGCGAAAGTATGAGTCTGATGAGGGCAAATCCCAGACCTATCCCAGACCTAACATGCATTACCCTCAAAAATATTGATCGAAACCAGGTTTAATCGACTGTTTCAGTGTGGTACAACATTACTACGTGATCCAAACCAGAAAAAAACCCAGGATCTGTTCAACAAGTATGTGAAGTATGCGAAAGTATGAGTCTGATGAGGGCAAATCCCAGGCCTAACCTAGACATAACATGCGGTATCCTCTAAAATATTGATCGAAACCAGGTTTAGTGGGCTGTTTCAGTGTGGTACCACTTTACTGCGTGATCCAAACCGGAAAAGCCCAGGATCTGTTCAACAAGAATGTGAAAACTACGAAAGTATGACCCTGACCAGGGCAAATCCTACACCTTACCCAGACCTAACATGGGTTATCCTCTAAAATATTTATCAAGACCAGGTTTAATTGAATGTTTCAGTGTGGTACCACATTACTACGTGATCCAAACCAGAAAAAACCCAGGATCCGTTCAACAAGTATGTGAAGAATGCGAAAGTATGTGTCTGATGAGGGCAAATCCCAGACCTATCCCAGACCTAACATGCGTTATCCTCAAAAAGATTGATCGAAACCAGGTTTAATCGACTGTTTCAGTGTGGTAACACATTACTACGTGATCCGTAACCAGAAAAAACCCCAGGATCTGTTCAACAAGTGTGTGAAAAACGCGAAAGTACGAGCCTGATGAGGGCAAATCCCAGACCTATCCCAGACCTAACTTGCGTTGTCCTGTAAAATATTGGTGGAAACTAGGTTTAATTGACTGTTTCAGTGTGGTACTACATTACTACGTGATTCGAACCAGAAAAAGCCCAGAATCTGGCCATCCAGTATGAGAAATATGCGAAAGTACGAGCGTGATGAGAGCATATCCGAGACCTAACCAAGACCTAACATGCGTTATTTTCTAGAATATTGATCGAAACCAGGTTTAATGGACTGTTTCAGTGTGGTACCACATTACTACGTGATCCAGACCAGTGAAAGCCCAGGATCTGGCCAACAAGTATGTGAGAAATGCGAAGGTATGAGCCTGATGAGGGCAGATCCCACACCTATCCCAGACCTAACTTGCGTTATCCTATAAAATATTCATCGAAAGCAGGTTCAATCGACTGTTTCAGTGTGGTACCACATTACTACGTGATCCAAACCAGAAAAAAACCCAGGATCTGTTCAACAAGTGTGTGAAAAACGCGAAAGTACGAGCCTGATGAGGGCAAATCCTAGACCTTACCCAGACCTAACATGCGTTATCCTATAAAATATTTATCAAGACCAGGTTTAATTGAATGTTTCAGCGCGGTACCACATTACTACGTGATCCAAACCAGAAAAAACCCAGGATCCGTTCAACAAGTATGTGAAGAAGGCGAAAGTATGAGTCTGATGAGGGCAAATCCCAGACCTAACCTTGACCTAACATGCCTTATTCTCTAAAATATTGATCGTGACCAGGTTTAGTGGACTGTTTCAGTGTGGTACCACATTACTGCGTGATCCAAACCGGAAAAGCCCAGGATCTGTTCAACAAGTATGTGAAAAATACGAAAGTACGAGCCTGATGAGGGCAAATCCTAGACCTTACCCAGACCTAACATGCGTTATCCTATAAAATATTTATCAAGACCAGGTTTAATTGAATGTTTCAGTGCGGTACCACATTACTACGTGATCCAAACCAGAAAAAACCCAGGATCCGTTCAACAAGTATGTGAAGAAGGCGAAAGTATGAGTCTGATGAGGGCAAATCCCAGACCTAACCTTGTCCTAACATGCCTTATTCTCTAAAATATTGATCGTGACCAGGTTTAGTGGACTGTTTCAGTGTGGTACCACATTACTGCGTGATCCAAACCGGAAAAGCCCAGGATCTGTTCAACAAGTATGTGAAAAATACGAAAGTATGACCCTGATGAGGGCAAATCCTACACCTTACCCAGACCTAACATGCGTTATCCTCTAAAATATTTATCAAGACCAGGTTTAATTGAATGTTTCAGTGTGGTACCACATTACTACGTGATCCAAACCAGAAAAAACCCAGGATCCGTTCAACAAGTATGTGAAGAATGCGAAAGTATGAGTCTGATGAGGGCAAATCCTAGACCTATCCCAGACCTAACATGCGTTATCCTCAAAAATATTGATCGAAACCAGGTTTAATCGACTGTTTCAGTGTGGTACCACATTACTACGTGATCCAAACCGGAAAAAAACCCAGGATCTGTTCAACAAGTATGTGAAGTATGCGAAAGTATGAGTCTGATGAGGGCAAATCCCAGGCCTAACCTAGATCTAACATGCGTTTTCCTCTAAATTATTGATCTAAACCAGGTTTGATGGACTGTTTCAGTGTGGTACCACATTAGGACGTGATCCAAACCAGAAAAAGCCAGGGATCTGTTCAACAAGTATGTGAAAAACGCGAAAATATGACCCTGATGAGGGCAAATCCCAGACCTTACCCAGACCTAACATGCGTTATCCTATAAAATATTTATCAAGACCAGGTTTAATTGAATGTTTCAGTGCGGTACCACATTACTACGTGATCCAAACCAGAAAAAACCCAGGATCCGTTCAACAAGTATGTGAAGAAGGCGAAAGTATGAGTCTGATGAGGGCAAATCCCAGACCTAACCTTGACCTAACATGCCTTATTCTCTAAAATATTGATCGTGACCAGGTTTAGTGGACTGTTTCAGTGTGGTACCACATTACTGCGTGATCCAAACCGGAAAAGCCCAGGATCTGTTCAACAAGTATGTGAAAAATACGAAAGTATGACCCTGATGAGGGCAAATCCTACACCTTACCCAGACCTAACATGCGTTATCCTCTAAAATATTTATCAAGACCAGGTTTAATTGAATGTTTCAGTGTGGTACCACATTACTACGTGATCCAAACCAGAAAAAACCCAGGATCCGTTCAACAAGTATGTGAAGAATGCGAAAGTATGAGTCTGATGAGGGCAAATCCTAGACCTATCCCAGACCTAACATGCGTTATCCTCAAAAATATTGATCGAAACCAGGTTTAATCGACTGTTTCAGTGTGGTACCACATTACTACGTGATCCAAACCGGAAAAAAACCCAGGATCTGTTCAACAAGTATGTGAAGTATGCGAAAGTATGAGTCTGATGAGGGCAAATCCCAGGCCTAACCTAGATCTAACATGCGTTTTCCTCTAAATTATTGATCTAAACCAGGTTTGATGGACTGTTTCAGTGTGGTACCACATTAGGACGTGATCCAAACCAGAAAAAGCCAGGGATCTGTTCAACAAGTATGTGAAAAACGCGAAAATATGACCCTGATGAGGGCAAATCCCAGACCTAACTTGCGTCAACCTATAAAATATTGATCGAAACCAGGTTTCATTGACTGTTTCAGTGTGGTACCACATTACTACGTGATTCAATCCAGAAATAGCCCAGGATCTGTTCAACAAGTATGTGAGAAACACGAAAGTATGACCCTGATGAGGGCAAATCCTAGACCTAACCCAGACCTAACATGCGTTATCCTCTAAAATATTTATCAAGACCAGGTTTAATTGAATGTTTCGGTGTGGTACCACATTACTACGTGATCCAAACCAGAAAAAAACCCAGGATCTGTTCAACAAGTATGTGAGAAATGCGAAGGTATGAGCCTGATGAGGGCAGATCCCACACCTATCCCAGACCTAACTTGCGTTATCCTATAAAATATTCATCGAAAGCAGGTTCAATCGACTGTTTCAGTGTGGCACCACATTACTACGTGATCCAAACCAGAAAAAAACCCAGGATCTGTTCAACAAGTGTGTGAAAAACGCGAAAGTACGAGCCTGATGAGGGCAAATCCTAGACCTTACCCAGACCTAACATGCGTTATCCTATAAAATATTTATCAAGACCAGGTTTAATTGAATGCTTCAGTGTGGTACCACATTACTACGTGATCCAAACCAGAAAAAACCCAGGATCCGTTCAACAAGTATGTGAGGAATGCGAAAGTATGTGTCTGATGAGGGCAAATCCCAGACCTATCCCAGACCTAACATGCGTTATCCTCAAAAATATTGATCGAAACCAGGTTTAATCGACTGTTTCAGTGTGGTACCACATTACTACGTGATCCAAACCGGAAAAAAACCCAGGATCTGTTCAACAAGTATGTGAAGTATGCGAAAGTATGAGTCTGATGAGGGCAAATCCCAGGCCTAACCTAGACCTAACATGCGTTTTCCTCTAAATTATTGATCTAAACCAGGTTTGATGGACTGTTTCAGTGTGGTACCACATTAGGACGTGATCCAAACCAGAAAAAGCCAGGGTTCTGTTCAACAAGTATGTGAAAAACGCGAAAATATGACCCTGATGAGGGCAAATCCCAGACCTATCCCAGACCTTTCTTGCGTCAACCTATAAAATATTGATCGAAACCAGGTTTCATTGACTGTTTCAGTGTGGTACCACATTACTACGTGATTCAATCCAGAAATAGCCCAGGATCTGTTCAACAAGTATGTGAGAAACACGAAAGAATGACCCTGATGAGGGCAAATCCTAGACCTAACCCAGACCTAACATGCGTTATCCTCTAAAATATTTATCAAGACCAGGTTTAATTGAATGTTTCGGTGTGGTACCACATTACTACGTGACCCAAACCAGAAAAAAACCCAGGATCTGTTCAACAAGTATGTGAAGTATGCGAAAGTATGAGTCTGACGAGGGCAGATCCCAGACAAATCCCAGACCTAACTTGCGTTATCCAATAAAATATTGATCGAGACCAGGATTAATCGACTGTTTCAGTGTGGTACCACATAACTACGTGATCCAATCCAGAAAAAGCCCAGGATCTGGCCAACAAGTAT
Organism: Colletes latitarsis; assembly: GCF_051014445.1. Classification (NCBI taxonomy): domain Eukaryota; kingdom Metazoa; phylum Arthropoda; class Insecta; order Hymenoptera; family Colletidae; genus Colletes; species Colletes latitarsis. The sequence continues at coordinate 7,737,036 of NC_135134.1, read as the reverse complement.
GAGAAATATGCGAAAATATGAGCCAGATGAGGGCAAATCCAAGACCTAACCCAGACCTAACATGTATTATCATCTAAAATATTGATCGAAACCAGGTTTAATCGACTGTTTCAATGTGGTACCACATTACTACCTGATCCAAACCAGAAATAACCCAGGAACTGTTCAACTAGTATGTGAAGTATGCGAAAGTATGAGACTGATGAGTGAAACTCCCAGGCCTAACCTAGGCCTAACATGCGTTATCCTCAAAAATATTGATCGAAACCAGGTTTAATGGACTGTTTCAGTGTGGTACCACATTACAACGTGATCCAATCCAGAAATAGCCCAGGATCTAGCCATGAAGTATTAGAAATATGCGAAAGTATGAGCCTGATGAGGGCAAATCCTAGACCTTACCCAGACCTAACATGCGTTATCCTCCAAAATATTTATCAAGACCAGCTTTAATTGAATACTTCAGTGTGGTACAACATTACTACGTGATCCAAACCAGAAAAAAACCCAGGATCTGTTCAACAAGTATGTGAAGTATGCGAAAGTATGAGTCTGATGAGGGCAAATCCCAGGCCTAACCTAGACATAACATGCGGTATCCTCTAAAATATTGATCGAAACCGGGTTTAGTGGACTGTTTCAGTGTGGCACCACATTACTGCGTGATCCAAACCGGAAAAGCCCAGGATCTGTTCAACAAGTATGTGAAAAATACGAAAGTATGACCCTGATGAGGGCAAATCCTACACCTTACCCAGACCTAACATGCGTTATCCTCTAAAATATTTATCAAGACCAGGTTTAATTGAATGTTTCAGTGTGGTACCACATTACTACGTGATCCAAACCTGAAAAAGGCCAGGATCTGTTCATCAAGTATGTGAAGTATGCGAAAGTATGAGTCTGATGAGGGCAAATCCCAGACCTATGCCAGACCTAACATGAGTTACCCTCTAAAATATTTATCAAGACCATGTTTAATTGACAGTTTTAGTGTGGTCCACGTTACTACGTGATCCAAAGCAGAAAAAACACTCGATCAGGTCAACATGTATGTTAAAACTGCGAAAGTATGAACCTGATGAGGGCAAATCCCAGACCTATCCCAGACCTAACATGCGATGTCGTCTAAAATATTGATCGAAACCAGGTTTAATCGACTGTTTCAGTGTGGTACCACATTGCTACGTGATCCAAACCAGAAAAAGGCCAGGATCTGTTCAACAAGTATGTGAAGTAAGCGAAAGTATGAGTCTGATGAGGGCAAATCCCAGACCAAACCTAGACCTATCATGTGTTATCCTCTAAAATAATAATTGAAACCATGTTTAATGGTCTGCTTCAGTGTGGTACCACATTACTACGTGATCGAAACCCGAAAAAACCCCGAATCAGGCCTTCAAGTATGATAAATATGCGAAAGTACTAGCCTGATGAGAGCAAACCCCAGACCTAACCTAGACCTAACATGCTTTATTCTCTAAAATATAGATCGAAACCAGGTTTAATGGACTGTTTCAGTGTGGTACCACATTACTACGTGATCCAAACCAGCAAAAGCCCAGGATCTGTTCAACAAGTATGTGAAAAACGCGAAACTATGAGCCTGATGAGGGCAAATCCCAGACCTATCCCAGACCTAGCATGAGTTATCCTCTAAAATATTAATCGACACCAGGTTTAATGGACCGTTTCAGTGTGGTACCACATTACTACGTGATCCAGACCAGTGAAAGCCCAGGATCTGGCCAACAAGTATGTGAAGTATGCGAAAGTACGAGCGTGATGAGAGCATATCCGAGACCTAACCAAGACCTAACATGTGTTATCCTCTAAAATATTGATCGAAACCAGGTTTCATGGACTGTATCAGTGTGGTACCACATTACCACGTCATTCAAGCCAGAAAAAACCCAGGATCTGGCCACCGAGTATGTGAAGTATGCGAAAGTATGACCCTGATGAGGGCAAATCCAAGACCTATCCCAGACCTAACATGCGATGTCGTCTAAAATATTGATCGAAACCAGGTTTAATGGTCTGCTTCAGTGTGGTACCACATTACTACGTGATCGAAACCCGAAAAAACCCCGAATCTGGCCATCAAGTATGAGAAATATGCGAAAGTACGAGCGTGATGAGAGCATATCCGAGACCTAACCAAGACCTAACATGCGTTATTCCCTAGAATATCGATCAAAACCAGGTTTAATGGACTGTTTCAGTGTGGTACCACATTACTACGTGATCCAATCCAGAAAAAGCGAAGGATCTGGCCAACAAGTATGAGAAATATGCGAAAGTATGAGTCTGCTGAGGGCAAATCCCAGGCCAAACCTAGACCTAACATGCGTTATCCTCTAAAATATTGTTCGAAACCAGGTTCAATCGACTGTTTCATTGTGGTACCACATTACTACGTGATCCAAACCGGAAAAAAACCCAGGATCTGTTCAACAAGTATGTGAAGTATGCGAAAGTATGAGTCTGATGAGGGCAAATCCCACACCTATCCCAGACCTAACTTGCGTTATCCTACAAAATATTCATCGAGACCAGGTTTAATTGACAGTTTTAGTGTGGTCCACGTTACTACGTGATCCAAAACAGAAAAAACACTCGATCAGGTCAACATGTATGTTAAAACTGCGAAAGTATGAACCTGCTGAGGGCAAATCCCAGACCAAACCTAGACCTATCATGTGTTATCCTCTAAAATAATAATTGAAACCAGGTTTAGTGGTCTGCTTCAGTGTGGTACCACATTACTACGTGATCGAAACCCGGATAAACCCCGAATCTGGCCATCAAGTATGATAAATATGCGAAAGTACGAGCCTGATGAGAGCAAACCCCAGACCTAATCTAGACCTAACATGCTTTATTCTGTAAAATATAGATCGAAACCAGGTTTAATGGACTGTTTCAGTGTGGTACCACATTACTACGTGATCCAAACCAGAAAAAACCCAGGATCTGTTCAACAAGTGTGTGAAAAACGCGAAAGTACGAGCCTGATGAGGGCAAATCCCAGACCTATCCCAGACCTAACTTGCGTTGTCCGGTAAAATATTGGTGGACTCTAGGTTTAATTGACTGTTTCAGTGTGGTACTACATTACTACGTGATTCAAACCAGAAAAAGCCCAGAATCTGGCCATCCAGTATGAGAAATATGCCAAAGTACGAGCGTGATGAGAGCATATCCGAGACCTAACCAAGACCTAACATGCGTTATTCTCTAGAATATTGATCGAAACCAGGTTTAATGGACTGTTTCAGTGTGGTACCACATTACTACGTGATCCAAACCAGAAAAAGCCCAGGATCTGTTCAACAAGTATGTGAAAAACGCGAAACTATGAGCCTGATGAGGGCAAATCCCAGACCTATCCCAGACCTAGCATGAGTTATCCTCTAAAATATTAATCGAAACCAGGTTTAATGGACTGTTTCAGTGTGGTACCACATTACTACGTGATCCAGACCAGTGGTAGCCCAGGATCTGGCCAACAAGTATGTGAAGTATGCGAAAGTACGAGCGTGATGAGAGCATATCCGAGACCTAACCAAGACCTAACATGCGTTATCCTCTAAAATATTGATCGAAACCAGGTTTCATGGACTGTATCAGTGTGGTACCACATTACTACGTAATCCAAACCAGAAAAAGCCAGGGTTCTGTTCAACAAGTATGGGAAAAATGCGAAAGTATGACCCTGATGAGGGCAAATCCCAGACCTATCCCAGACCTAACATGCGATATCGTCTAAAATATTGATCGAAACCAGGTTTAATCGACTGTTTCAGTGTGGTACCACATCGCTACGTGATCCAAACCTGAAAAAGGCCAGGAACTGGTCAACAAGTATGTGAGAAATGCGAAGGGATGAGCCTGATGAGGCTAGAACCCACACCTATCCCATACCTAACTTGCGTTATCCTATAAAATATCGATCGAAACCAGGTCTAATCGACTGTTTCAGTGTGGTACCACATTACTACGTGATCCAAACCAGAAAAAGCCCAGGATCTTTTCAACAAGTATGTGAAAAACGCGAAGGTATGACCCTGATGAGGGCAAATCCCAGACCTCTCCCGGACCTATCTTGCGTTATCCTATAAAATATTGATCGAGACCGGGATTAATCGACTCTTTCAGTGTGGTACCACTTTACTTCGTGATCCAAACCTGTAATAGCCAGGGTTCTGTTCAACAAGTATCTGAAAAATGCGAAAGTATGACCCTGATGAGGGCAAATCCCAGACCTATCCCAGACCTAACACGCGATATCGTCTAAAATATTGATCGAAACCAGGTTTAATCGACTGTTTCAGAGTGGTACCACATTACTACGTGATCCAAACATGAAAAAGCCCAGGATCTGGCCAACAAGTATGAGAAATATGCGAAAGTATGAGAATCACGAGGGCAAATCCCAGGCCTAACCTAGACCTAACATGGTGTATCCTCTAAAATATTGGTCGTATCCAGGTTTAATTAACTGTTTCTCTGTGGTACCACATTACAACGTGATCCAATCCAGAAAAATCCAAGGATCTGCCCAACAAGTATGAGAAATATGTGAAAGTATGACCCTGATGAGGGCAAATCCCAGACCTATCCCAGACCTAACATGCGATATCATCTAAAATATTGATCGAAACCATGTTTAATCGACTGTTTCAGTGTGGTACCAGATTGCTACGTGATCCAGACTAGTGAAAGCCCAGGATCTGGCCAACGAGTATGCGAAAAATGCAAAAGTATGACCCTGATGTTGGCAAATCCCAGAACTATCCCAGACCTAACATGCGATATCGTCTAAAATATTGATCAAAACCTGGTTTAATCGACTGTTTCAGTGTGGTACCACATTACTACGTGATCCAAACCAGAAAAAGCCCAGGATCTGGCCAACGAGTATGCGCAAAATGCGAAAGAATGAGCCAGATGAGGGCAAATCCTAGACCTAACCCAGACCTAACATGCGTTACCCTCATAAATATTGATCGAAACCAGGTTTAATCAACTGTTTCAGTGTGGTACCACATTACTACATGATCCAGACCAGTGAAAGTCCAGGATCTGGCCAACGAGTATGTGAGAAATGCGAAGGTATGAGCCTGATGAGGGCAGATCCCACACCTATCCCAGACCTAACATGCGATATCGTCTAAAATATTGATCGAAACCTGGTTTAATCGACTGTTTCAGTGTGGTACCACATTACTACGTGATCCAAACCAGAAAAAGCCCAGGATCTGGCCAACGAGTATGCGCAAAATGCAAAAGAATGAGCCATATGAGGCCAAAACCGTAGACCTAACCCAGACCTAACATGCGTTACCCTCATAAATATTGATCGAAACCAGGTTTAATCGACTGTTTCAGTGTGGTACCACATTACTACGTGATCCAGACCAGTGAAAGCCCAGGATCTGGCCAACGAGTATGTGAAAAATGCGAAAGTATGACCCTGATGAGGGCAAATCCCAGACCGATCCCAGACGTAACATGCGATATCGTCTAAAATATTAATCGAAACCAGGTTTAATCGACTGTTTCAGTGTGGTACCACATTACTACGTGATCCAAACCAGTAATAGCCCAGGATCTGACCAACGAGTATGCGAAAAATGCGAAATAATGAGCCAGATGATGGCAAATCCTAGACCTAACCCAGACCAAACATGCGTTACCCTCAAAAATATTGACCGAGACTAGGTTTCGTGGACTGTATCAGTGTGGTACCACATTACTACGTGATTGAATCCAGAAAAATCCAAGGATCTGGCCAACAAGTATGAGAAATATGCGAAAGTATGAGTCTGATGAGGGCAAATACTAGACCTAACCCAGAGCTAACATGCGTCATCATCTAAAATATTGATCGAAACCAGGTTTAATTGACTGTTTCAGCGTGGTACCACATTACCACGTGATTCAAGCCAGAGAAAACCCAGGATCTGTACAACAAGTATGTGAAGAATGCGAAAGTATGAGCCAGATGAGGGTAAATCCCAGACCTGTCCCAGACCTAACTTGCGTTATCCTCTAAAATATTGGTCGAGACCAGGTTTAATCGACTGTTTGAGTGTGGTACCACATTACCACGTGATCCAAACCAGAAATAGCCCAGGATCTGGCCAACGAGTATGCGAAAAATGTGAAGGTATGAGCCAGGTGAGGGCAAATCCTAGACCTAACCCAGACCTAACATGCGTTATCCTCTAAGATATTGGTCGAGACCAGGTTCAGTCGACAGTTTCAGTGTGGTACCACTTTACTACGTGATCCAAACCAGAAATAACCCAGGATCTGTTCAACAAGTATGTGAAGAATGCGAAAGTATCAGACAGATGAGGGCAAATCCCAGGGCTAACCTAGACCTAACCTGCGTTATCATCTAAAATATTAATCGAAACCAAGTTTAATTGACTGTTTCAGTGTGGTACCACATTACTACGTGATCCAAACCAGAAAAAGCCCAGGATCTGCCTATCAAGTATGCGAAAAATGCGAAGGTATGAGCCAGATGAGGGCAAATCCTAGACCTAACCCAGACCTAACATGCGTTACCCTCAAAAATATTGATCAAAACCAGGTTTAATGACTGTTCCAGGTTGGTACCACATTACTACGTGATCCAGACAAGTGAAAGCCCAGGATCTGGCCCACAAGTATGTGAGAAATGCGAAGGTATGAGCCTGATGAGGGCAGATCCCACACCTATCCCGGACCTAACTTGCGTTACCCTCAAAAATATTGATCGAAACCAGGTTTAATGGACTGTTTCAGTGTGGTACCACATTACTACGTGATCCAGACCAGTGAAATCCCAGGATCTGGCCAACAAGCACGTGAGAAACGCGAAGGTATGAGACTGATGAGGGCAGAACCCACACCTATCCCATTCCTAAATTGCGTTATCCTATAAAATTTGATCGAGACCGGGATTAATCGACTGTTTCAGTGTGGTACCACTTTAGTACGTGATCCAGACAAGTGAAAGCCCAGGATCTGGCCAACGAGTATGTGAGAAATGCGAAGGTGTGAGCCTGTTGAGGGCAGATGCAACACCTATCCCAGACCTAACTTGCGTTATCCTCTAAAATATTGATCGAGACCAGGTTTAATCGACTGTTTCAGTGTGGTACCACATTACCACGTGATTCAAGCCAGAAAAAACCCAGGATCTGTACAACAAGTATGTGAAAAATGCGAAAGTATGAGCCTGATGAGGGCAAATCCCAGGCCTAACCTAGACCTAACATGCGTTATCCTCTAAAATATTGTTCGAGACCAGGATTAATCGGCTGTTTCAGTGTGGTACCACTTTACTACGTGATCCAAACCTGAAAAAGCCCAGGATCTGGCCAACGAGTATGCGAAAAATGCGATTGTATGACCCTGACGAGGGCAAATCCCAGGCCAAACCTAGACCTAACATGCGTTATCCTCTAAAATATTGTTCGAGACAAGGATTTATCGATTGTTTCAGTGTGGTACCACATTACTACGTTATCGAGACCAGTGAAAGCCCAGGATCTGTTCAACAAGTATGTGAAGTATGCGAAAGTATGAGTCTGATGAGGGCAAATCCCAGGCCTAACCTAGACATAACATGCGGTATCATCTAAAATATTGATCGAAACCGGGTTTAGTGGACTGTTTCAGTGTGGCACCACATTACTGCGTGATCCAAACCGGAAAAGCCCAGGATCTGTTCAACAAGTATGTGAAAAATACGAAAGTATGACCCTGATGAGGGCAAATCCTACACCTTACCCAGACCTAACATGCGTTATCCTCTAAAATATTTATCAAGACCAGGTTTAATCGACTGTTTCAGTGTGGTACCACATTGCTACGTGATCCAAACCAGAAAAAGGCCAGGATCTGTTCAACAAGTATGTGAAGTAAGCAAAAGTATGAGTCTGATGAGGGCAAATCCCAGACCAAACCTAGACCTATCATGTGTTATCCTCTAAAATAATAATTGAAACCAGGTTTAATGGTCTGCTTCAGTGTGGTACCACATTACTACGTGATCGAAACCCGAAAAAACCCCGAATCAGGCCTTCAAGTATGATAAATATGCGAAAGTACTAGCCTGATGAGAGCAAACCCCAGACCTAACCTAGACCTAACATGCTTTATTCTCTAAAATATAGATCGAAACCAGGTTTAATGGACTGTTTCAGTGTGGTACCACATTACTACGTGATCCAAACCAGCAAAAGCCCAGGATCTGTTCAACAAGTATGTGAAAAACGCGAAACTATGAGCCTGATGAGGGCAAATCCCAGACCTATCCCAGACCTAGCATGAGTTATCCTCTAAAATATTAATCGAAACCAGGTTTAATGGACCGTTTCAGTGTGGTACCACATTACTACGTGATCCAGACCAGTGAAAGCCCAGGATCTGGCCAACAAGTATGTGAAGTATGCGAAAGTACGAGCGTGATGAGAGCATATCCGAGACCTAACCAAGACCTAACATGTGTTATCCTCTAAAATATTGATCGAAACCAGGTTTCATGGACTGTATCAGTGTGGTACCACATTACCACGTCATTCAAGCCAGAAAAAACCCAGGATCTGGCCACCGAGTATGTGAAGTATGCGAAAGTATGACCCTGATGAGGGCAAATCCAAGACCTATCCCAGACCTAACATGCGATGTCGTCTAAAATATTGATCGAAACCAGGTTTAATGGTCTGCTTCAGTGTGGTACCACATTACTACGTGATCGAAACCCGAAAAAACCCCGAATCTGGCCATCAAGTATGAGAAATATGCGAAAGTACGAGCGTGATGAGAGCATATCCGAGACCTAACCAAGACCTAACATGCGTTATTCCCTAGAATATCGATCAAAACCAGGTTTAATGGACTGTTTCAGTGTGGTACCACATTACTACGTGATCCAATCCAGAAAAAGCGAAGGATCTGGCCAACAAGTATGAGAAATATGCGAAAGTATGAGTCTGCTGAGGGCAAATCCCAGGCCAAACCTAGACCTAACATGCGTTATCCTCTAAAATATTGTTCGAAACCAGGTTCAATCGACTGTTTCATTGTGGTACCACATTACTACGTGATCCAAACCGGAAAAAAACCCTGGATCTGTTCAACAAGTATGTGAAGTATGCGAAAGTATGAGTCTGATGAGGGCAAATCCCACACCTATCCCAGACCTAACTTGCGTTATCCTATAAAATATTCATCGAGACCAGGTTTAATTGACAGTTTTAGTGTGGTCCACGTTACTACGTGATCCAAAACAGAAAAAACACTCGATCAGGTCAACATGTATGTTAAAACTGCGAAAGTATGAACCTGCTGAGGGCAAATCCCAGACCAAACCTAGACCTATCATGTGTTATCCTCTAAAATAATAATTGAAACCAGGTTTAGTGGTCTGCTTCAGTGTGGTACCACATTACTACGTGATCGAAACCCGAAAAAACCCCGAATCTGGCCATCAAGTATGATAAATATGCGAAAGTACGAGCCTGATGAGAGCAAACCCCAGACCTAATCTAGACCTAACATGCTTTATTCTGTAAAATATAGATCGAAACCAGGTTTAATGGACTGTTTCAGTGTGGTACCACATTACTACGTTATCCAAACCAGAAAAAACCCAGGATCTGTTCAACAAGTGTGTGAAAAACGCGAAAGTACGAGCCTGATGAGGGCAAATCCCAGACCTATCCCAGACCTAACTTGCGTTGTCCTGTAAAATATTGGTGGACTCTAGGTTTAATTGACTGTTTCAGTGTGGTACTACATTACTACGTGATTCAAACCAGAAAAAGCCCAGAATCTGGCCATCCAGTATGAGAAATATGCCAAAGTACGAGCGTGATGAGAGCATATCCGAGACCTAACCAAGACCTAACATGCGTTATTCTCTAGAATATTGATCGAAACCAGGTTTAATGGACTGTATCAATGTGGTACCACATTACTACGTGATCCAAACCAGAAAAAGCCCAGGATCTGTTCAACAAGTATGTGAAAAACGCGAAACTATGAGCCTGATGAGGGCAAATCCCAGACCTATCCCAGACCTAGCATGAGTTATCCTCTAAAATATTAATCGAAACCAGGTTTAATGGACTGTTTCAGTGTGGTACCACATTACTACGTGATCCAGACCAGTGATAGCCCAGGATCTGGCCAACAAGTATGTGAAGTATGCGAAAGTACGAGCGTGATGAGAGCATATCCGAGACCTAACCAAGACCTAACATGCGTTATCCTCTAAAATATTGATCGAAACCAGGTTTCATGGACTGTATCAGTGTGGTACCACATTACTACGTAATCCAAACCAGAAAAAGCCAGGGTTCTGTTCAACAAGTATGGGAAAAATGCGAAAGTATGACCCTGATGAGGGCAAATCCCAGACCTATCCCAGACCTAACATGCGATATCGTCTAAAATATTGATCGAAACCAGGTTTAATTGACTGTTTTAGTGTGGCACCACTTTACTACGTGATCCAAACCTGAAAAAGGCCAGGAACTGGTCAACAAGTATGTGAGAAATGCGAAGGGATGAGCCTGATGAGGCTAGAACCCACACCTATCCCATACCTAACTTGCGTTATCCTATAAAATATCGATCGAAACCAGGTCTAATCGACTGTTTCAGTGTGGTACCACATTACTACGTGATCCAAACCAGAAAAAGCCCAGGATCTTTTCAACAAGTATGTGAAAAACGCGAAGGTATGACCCTGATGAGGGCAAATCCCAGACCTCTCCCGGACCTATCTTGCCTTATCCTATAAAATATTGATCGAGACCGGGATTAATCGACTCTTTCAGTGTGGTACCACTTTACTTCGTGATCCAAACCTGTAATAGCCAGGGTTCTGTTCAACAAGTATCTGAAAAATGCGAAAGTATGACCCTGATGAGGGCAAATCCCAGACCTATCTCAGACCTAACACGCGATATCGTCTAAAATATTGATCGAAACCAGGTTTAATCGACTGTTTCAGAGTGGTACCACATTACTACGTGATCCAAACCAGAAAAAGCCCAGGATCTGGCCAACAAGTATGAGAAATATGCGAAAGTATGAGAATCACGAGGGCAAATCCCAGGCCTAACCTAGACCTAACATGGTGTATCCTCTAAAATATTGGTCGTATCCAGGTTTAATTAACTGTTTCTCTGTGGTACCACATTACAACGTGATCCAATCCAGAAAAATCCAAGGATCTGCCCAACAAGTATGAGAAATATGTGAAAGTATGACCCTGATGAGGGCAAATCCCAGACCTATCCCAGACCTAACATGCGATATCATCTAAAATATTGATCGAAACCATGTTTAATCGACTGTTTCAGTGTGGTACCAGATTGCTACGTGATCCAGACCAGTGAAAGCCCAGGATCTGGCCAACGAGTATGCGAAAAATGCAAAAGTATGACCCTGATGTTGGCAAATCCCAGAACTATCCCAGACCTAACATGCGATATCGTCTAAAATATTGATCAAAACTTGGTTTAATCGACTGTTTCAGTGTGGTACCACATTACTACGTGATCCAAACCAGAAAAAGCCCAGGATCTGGCCAACGAGTATGCGCAAAATGCGAAAGAATGAGCCAGATGAGGGCAAATCCTAGACCTAACCCAGACCTAACATGCGTTACCCTCATAAATATTGATCGAAACCAGGTTTAATCAACTGTTTCAGTGTGGTACCACATTACTACATGATCCAGACCAGTGAAAGTCCAGGATCTGGCCAACGAGTATGTGAGAAATGCGAAGGTATGAGCCTGATGAGGGCAGATCCCACACCTATCCCAGACCTAACATGCGATATCGTCTAAAATATTGATCGAAACCTGGTTTAATCGACTGTTTCAGTGTGGTACCACATTACTACGTGATCCAAACCAGAAAAAGCCCAGGATCTGGCCAACGAGTATGCGCAAAATGCGAAAGAATGAGCCATATGAGGCCAAAACCGTAGACCTAACCCAGACCTAACATGCGTTACCCTCATAAATATTGATCGAAACCAGGTTTAATCGACTGTTTCAGTGTGGTACCACATTACTACGTGATCCAGACCAGTGAAAGCCCAGGATCTGGCCAACGAGTATGTGAAAAATGCGAAAGTATGACCCTGATGAGGGCAAATCCCAGACCGATCCCAGACGTAACATGCGATATCGTCTAAAATATTAATCGAAACCAGGTTTAATCGACTGTTTCAGTGTGGTACCACATTACTACGTGATCCAAACCAGTAATAGCCCAGGATCTGGCCAACGAGTATGCGAAGAATGCGAAATAATGAGCCAGATGATGGCAAATCCTAGACCTAACCCAGACCAAACATGCGTTACCCTCAAAAATATTGACCGAGACTAGGTTTCGTGGACTGTATCAGTGTGGTACCACATTACTACGTGATTGAATCCAGAAAAATCCAAGGATCTGGCCAACAAGTATGAGAAATATGCGAAAGTATGAGTCTGATGAGGGCAAATACTAGACCTAACCCAGAGCTAACATGCGTCATCATCTAAAATATTGATCGAAACCTGGTTTAATTGACTGTTTCAGCGTGGTACCACATTACCACGTGATTCAAGCCAGAGAAAACCCAGGATCTGTACAACAAGTATGTGAAGAATGCGAAAGTATGAGCCAGATGAGGGTAAATCCCAGACCTGTCCCAGACCTAACTTGCGTTATCCTCTAAAATATTGGTCGAGACCAGGTTTAATCGACTGTTTGAGTGTGGTACCACATTACCACGTGATCCAAACCAGAAATAGCCCAGGATCTGGCCAACGAGTATGCGAAAAATGTGAAGGTATGAGCCAGGTGAGGGCAAATCCTAGACCTAACCCAGACCTAACATGCGTTATCCTCTAAGATATTGGTCGAGACCAGGTTCAGTCGACAGTTTCAGTGTGGTACCACTTTACTACGTGATCCAAACCAGAAATAACCCAGGATCTGTTCAACAAGTATGTGAAGAATGCGAAAGTATCAGACAGATGAGGGCAAATCCCAGGGCTAACCTAGACCTAACCTGCGTTATCATCTAAAATATTAATCGAAACCAAGTTTAATTGACTGTTTCAGTGTGGTACCACCTTACTACGTGATCCAAACCAGAAAAAGCCCAGGATCTGCCTATCAAGTATGCGAAAAATGCGAAGGTATGAGCCAGATGAGGGCAAATCCTAGACCTAACCCAGACCTAACATGCGTTACCCTCAAAAATATTGATCAAAACCAGGTTTAATGACTGTTCCAGGTTGGTACCACATTACTACGTGATCCAGACAAGTGAAAGCCCAGGATCTGGCCCACAAGTATGTGAGAAATGCGAAGGTATGAGCCTGATGAGGGCAGATCCCACACCTATCCCGGACCTAACTTGCGTTACCCTCAAAAATATTGATCGAAACCAGGTTTAATGGACTGTTTCAGTGTGGTACCACATTACTACGTGATCCAGACCAGTGAAATCCCAGGATCTGGCCAACAAGCACGTGAGAAACGCGAAGGTATGAGACTGATGAGGGCAGAACCCACACCTATCCCATTCCTAAATTGCGTTATCCTATAAAATTTGATCGAGACCGGGATTAATCGACTGTTTCAGTGTGGTACCACTTTAGTACGTGATCCAGACAAGTGAAAGCCCAGGATCTGGCCAACGAGTATGTGAGAAATGCGAAGGTGTGAGCCTGTTGAGGGCAGATGCAACACCTATCCCAGACCTAACTTGCGTTATCCTCTAAAATATTGATCGAGACCAGGTTTAATCGACTGTTTCAGTGTGGTACCACATTACCACGTGATTCAAGCCAGAAAAAACCCAGGATCTGTACAACAAGTATGTGAAAAATGCGAAAGTATGAGCCTGATGAGGGCAAATCCCAGGCCTAACCTAGACCTAACATGCGTTATCCTCTAAAATATTGTTCGAGACCAGGATTAATCGGCTGTTTCAGTGTGGTACCACTTTACTACGTGATCCAAACCAGAAAAAGCCCAGGATCTGGCCAACGAGTATGCGAAAAATGCGATTGTATGACCCTGACGAGGGCAAATCCCAGGCCAAACCTAGACCTAACATGCGTTATCCTCTAAAATATTGTTCGAGACAAGGATTTATCGATTGTTTCAGTGTGGTACCACATTACTACGTTATCGAGACCAGTGAAAGCCCAGGATCTGGCCAACGAGTATGTGAGAAATGCGAAGGTGTGAGCCTGATGATGGCAGATCCAACACCTATCCCAGACCTAACTTGCGTTATCCTCTAAAATATTGATCGAGACCAGGTTTAATCGACTGTTGCAGTGTGGTAACACATTACTACGTGATTCAAACCAGAAAAAGCCCAGGATCTGGCCAACAAGAATGAGAAATATGCGAAAGTTTGACTCTGAAGAGTGCAAATCCCAGGCCTAACCTAGACCTAACATGCGTTATCCTCTAAAATATTGATCGAAACCAGGTTTCATGGACGGTTTCAGTGTGGTACCACATTACCACGTGATTCAAGCCAGAAAAAACCAGGATCTGTACAAGTATGTGAAGAATGCCAAAGTATGAGCCAGATGAGGGCAAATCCCAGGCCTAACCTAGACCTAACATGCGTTATCCTCTAAAATATTGATCGAAACCAAGTTTCATGGACTGTATCAGTGTGGTACCACATTACCACGTGATTCAAGCCAGAAAAAACCCTGGATCTGTACAACAAGTATGTGAAAAATGCGAAAGTATGAGCCTGATGGGGGCAAATCCCAGGCCTAACCTAGACCTAACATGCGTTATCCTCTAAAATATTGTTCGAGGCCAGGATTAATCGGCTGTTTCAGTGTGGTACCACTTTACTACGTGATCCAAACCAGAAAAAGCCCAGGATCTGGCTATCAAGTATGAGAAAAATGCGAAAGTTTGAGTCTGATGAGGGCAAATCCTAGACCTAACCCGGACCTAACATGCGTTATCATCTAAAATATTGATCGAAACCAGGTTTAATCGACTGTTTCAGAGTGGTACCACATTACTACCTGAACCAAACCAGAAATAACCCTGGAACTGTTCAACTAGTATGTGAGGAATGCGAAAGTATGGGTCTGATGAGGGCAAATCCCAGGCCTAACATAGACCTAGCATGAGTTATCCTCTAAAATATTGATCGAAACCAGGTTTTATGGACTGTTTCAGTGTGGTACCACATTACTACGTGATGCAGACCAGTGAAAGCCCAGGATCTGGCCAACAAGTATGTGAGAAATGCGAAAGTATGAGTCTGATGAGGGCAAATACTAGACCTAACCCAGACCTAACATGCGTTATCATCTAAAATATTGATCGAAACCAGGCTTAATCGACTGTTTCAGAGTGGTACCACACTACTGCGTGATCCAAACCAGAAAAAACCCAGGATCTATTCAACAAGTATGAGAAATATGCGAAAGTTTGAGTCTGATGAGGGCAAATCCCAGGCCTAACCTAGACCTAACATGCGTTATCCTCTAAAATATTTATCGAAACCAGGTTTCATGGACGGTTTCAGTGTGGTACCACATTACCACGTGATTCACGCCAGAAAATACCCTGGATTTGTACAACAAGTATGTGAAGAATGCGAAAGTATGAGCCAGATGAAGGCAAATCCTAGACCTAACCCAGACCTAACATGCGTCATCCTCTAAAATATTGGTCGAGACCAGATTCAGTCGACAGTTTCAGTGTGGTACCACTTTACTACGTGATCCAAACCAGAAATCACCCAGGTTCTGTTGAACAAGTATGTGAAGAATGCGAAAACATGGGTCTGATGAGGGCAAATCCCAGTCCTAACCTAGACCTAACATGTATTATCATCTAAAATATTGATCGAAACCAGGTTTCATGGACGGTTTCAGTGTGGTACCACATTACCACGTGATTCACGCCAGAAAAAACCCAGGATCTGTACAACAAGTATGTGAAGAATGCGAAAGTATGAGCCAGATGAGGGCAAATCCTAGACCTATCCCAGACCTAACATGCGTTACCCTCAAAGATATTGATCAAAACGAGGTTTAATCGACTGTTTCAGTGTGGTACCACATTACTACCTGATCCAGACCACTGAATGCCCAGGATCTGGCCAACGAGTATGTGAGAAATGCGAAGGTGTGAGCCTGATGAGGGCATATCTAACACCTATCCCAGACCTAACTTGCGTTATCAAATAAAATACTGATCGAGGGCAGGATTAAGCGACTGTTTCAATGTGGTACCACTTTACTTCCTGTTCCAAACCAGAAAAAGGCCCGGATCTGGCCAACATGTATGAGAAATATGCGAAAGTATGAGCCTGATGCGGGCAAATCCTGGACCTATCCCAGACCTAACATGCGCTATCCTCTAAAATATTTATTAAGACCAGGTTTAATTGAATGTTTCAGTGTGGCGCCACATTACTACGTGATCCAAACCAGAAAAATCCTAGGATCTGCCCAACAAGTATGAGAAATATGCGAAAGTTTGAGTCTGATGAGGGCAAATCCCAGGCCTAACCTAGACCTAACATGCGTTATCCTCTAAAATATTGATCGAAACCAGGTTTCATGGACTGTATCAGTGTGGTACCACATTACTACGTGATCCAATCCAGAAAAATCCAAGGATCTGCCCATCAAGAATGAGAAATATGCGAAAGTTTGAGTCTGATGAGGGCAAATCCCAGGCCTAACCTAGACCTAACATGCGTTATCCTCTAAAATATTGTTCGAGACCAGGATTAATCGACTGTTTCAGTGTGGTACCACTTTACTACGTGATCCAAACCAGAAATAACCCAGGATCTGTTCAACAAGTATCTGAAGAATGCGAAAGTATGGGTCTGATGAAGGCAAATCCTAGACCTAACCCAGACCTAACATGCGTTATCATCAAAAATAGTGATCGAAACCAGTTTTAATCGGCTGTTTCAGAGTGGTACTACATTACTACGTGATCCAATCCAGTAAAATCCAAGGATCTGCCCAACAAGTATGAGAAATATGCGAAAGCATGAGCCTGATGCGGGCAAATCCTGGACCTATCCCAGACGTAACATGCGTCATCCTCTAAAATATTGTTCGAGACCAGGATTAATCGTCTGTTTCAGTGTGGTACCACTTTACTACGTGATCCAAACCAGAAATAACCCAGGATCTGTTGAACAAGTATGTGAAGAATGCGAAAGTATGAGTCTGACGAGGGCAGATCCCAGACCTATCCCAGACCTAACATGCGTTATCCTCTAAGATATTGATCGAGACTAGGAGTAATCGACTGTTTCAGTGTGGTACCACTTTACTACGTGATCCAAACCAGAAATAACCCAGGATCTGTTGAACATGTATGTGAAGAATGCGAAAACATGGGTCTGATGAGGGCAAATCCTACACCTAACCCAGAGCTAACATGCGTTATCATCAAAAATATTGATCGAAACCAGGTTTAATCGACTGTCTCAGACTGGTACCACAATACTACGTTATCCAATCCAGCAAACTCCAAGGATATGCCCAACAAGAATGAGAGATATGCGAAAGTATGAGTCTGATGAGGGCAAATCCCAGGCCTAACCTAGACCTAACATGCGTTATCCTCTAAAATATTGATCGAAACCAGGTTTAATTGACTGTTTCAGTGTGGTACCACATTACTTCGTGATCCAAACCAGAAAAAACCCAGGATCTGTTCAACAAGTATGTGAAGAATGCGAAAGTATGAGACAGATGAGGGCAAATCCCAGGGCTAACCTAGACCTAACCTGCGTTATCATCTAAGATATTGATCGAAACCAGGTTTAATTGTCTGTTTCAGTGTGGTACCACATTACTACGTGATCCAAACCAGAAAAAACCCAGGATCAGTTCAACAAGCATGAGAAATATGCGAAAGTTTGAGTCTGATGAGGGCAAGTCCCAGGCCTAACCTAGATCTAACATGCGTTATCCTCTAAAATATTGATCGAAACCAGGTTTCATGGACTGTATCAGTGTGGTACCACATTAATACGTGATCCAATCCAGAAAAATCCAAGGATCTGCCCAACAAGTATGAGAAATATGCGAAAGTTTGAGTCTGATGAGGGCAAATCCCAGGCCTAACCTAGACCTAACATGCGTTATCCTCTAAAATATTGTTCGAGACCAGGATTAGTCGACTGTTTCAGTGTGGTACCACATTACTACGTGATCCAAACCTGAAATAACCCAGGATCTGTTCAACAAGTATCTGAAGAATGCGAAAGTATGGGTCTGATGAAGGCAAATCCTAGACCTAACCCAGACATAACATGCGTTATCATCAAAAATTTTGATCGAAACCAGTTTTAATCGGCTGTTTCAGTGTGGTACCACATTACTACGTGATCCAAACCAGAAAAAACCCAGGATCTGTTCAACAAGTTTGTGAAGAATGCGAAAGTATGAGACAGATGATGGCAAATCCTAGACCTAACCCAGACCTAGCATGCGTTATCATCTAAAATATTGAACGAAACCAGGTTTAATCGGCTGTTTCTGTGTGGTACCACATTACTACCCGATCCAAACAAGAAATAACCCAGGATCTGCCCAACAAGTATGAGAAATATGCGAAAGCATGAGCCTGATGCGGGCAAATCCTGGACCTATCCCAGACCTAACATGCGTTATCCTCTAAAATATTGATCGAGACCAGGTATAATTGACTGTTTCAGTGTGGCACCACATTACCACATGATCCAAACCAGAAATAACCCAGGATATGTTCAACAAGTATATGAAGAACGCGAAGGTATGGGCCTGATGGGGGCAAATCCCAGGCCTAACCTAGACCGAGCCTGAGTTATCCTCTAAACTATTGATCGAAACCTGGTTTAATGGACTGTTTCAGTGTGGCACCACATTACTACGAGATCCAGACAAGTGAAAGCCCAGGATCTGGCCAACAAGTATGTGAGAAATGCGAAGGTACGAGCCTGATGAGGGCAGAAATCACACCTATCCCAGACCTAACTTCCGTTATCCTATAAAATATTGATCGAGACCGGGATTAATCCGCTGTTTCAGTGTGGTACCACTTTACTACGTGATCCAAACCAGAAAAAGCCAGGATTCTGTTCAACAAGTATGTGAAAAATGCGAAAGTTTGAGTCTGATGAGGGCAAATCCCAGGCCTAACCTAGACCTAACATGCGTTATCCTCTAAAATATTGATCGAAACCAGGTTTCATGGACGGTTTCAGTGTGGTACCACATTACCACGTGATCCAAACCAGAAATAACCCAGCATCTGTTGAACAAGTATGTGAAGAATGCGAAAACATGGGTCTGATGAGGGCAAATCCTAGACCTAACCCAGAGCTAACATGCGTTATCATCAAAAATATTGATCGAAACCAGGTTTAATCGACTGTTTCAGACTGGTACCACATTACTACGTTATCCAATCCAGTAAAATCCAAGGATCTGCCCAACAAGTATGAGAGATATGCGAAAGTATGAGTCTGATGAGGGCAAATCCCTGGCCTATCCTAGACCTAACATGCGTTATCCTCTAAAATATTGATCGAAACCAGGTTTAATTGACTCTTTCAGTGTGGTACCACATTACTACGTGATCCAAACCAGAAAAAACCCAGGATCTGTTCAACAAGTATGTGAAGAATGCGAAAGTATGAGACAGATGAGGGCAAATCCCAGGGCAAACCTAGACCTAACCTGCGTTATCATCTAAAATATTGATCGAAACCAGGTTTAATAAACTGTTTCAGTGTGGTACCACATTACTACGTGATCCAAACCAGAAAAAACCCAGGATCTGTTCAACAAGTTTGTGAAGAATGCGAAAGTATGAGACAGATGATGGCAAATCCTAGACCTAACCCAGACCTAGCATGCGTTATCATCTAAAATATTGAACGGAACCAGGTTTAATCGACTGTTTCTGTGTGGTACCACATTACTACCTGATCCAAACCAGAAATAACCCAGGATCTGCCCAACAAGTATGAGAAATATGCGAATGCATGAGCCTGATGCGGGCAAATCCTGGACCTGTCCCAGACGTAACATGCGTTATCCTCTAAAATATTGTTCGAGACCAGGATTAATCGTCTGTTTCAGTGTGGTACCACTTTACTACGTGATCCAGACCAGAAATAGCCCAGGATCTGTTGAACAAGTATGTGAAGAATGCGAAAGTATGAGTCTGACGTGGGCAGATCCCAGACCTATCCCAGACCTAACATGCGTTATCCTCTAAAATATTGTTCGAAACCAGGATTAATCGACTGTTTCAGTGTGGTACCACATTACTACGTGATCCAAACCAGAAAAAACCCAGGATCTGTTCAACAAGTATGTGAAGAATGCGAAAGTATGAGACAGATGAGGGCAAATCCCAGGGCTAACCTAGACCTAACCTGCGTTATCATCTAAAATATTGATCGAAACCAGGTTTAGTTGACTGTTTCAGTGTAGTACCACATTACTACGTGATCCAAACCAGAAAAAACTCAGGATCTGTTCAACAAGTATGTGAAGAATGCGAAAGTATGAGACAGATGAGGGCAAATCCCAGGCCTAACCTAGACCTAGCATGAGTAATCCTCTAAAATATTGATCGAAACCAGGTTTAATGGCCTGTTTCAGTGTGGTACCACATTACTACGAGATCCAGACAAGTGAAAGCCCAGGATCTGGCCAACGAGTATGTGAGAAATGCGAAGGTGTGAGCCTGATGAGGGCAGATCCAACACCTATCCCAGACCTAACTTGCGTTATCCTCTAAAATATTGATCGAGGGCAGGATTAATCGACTGTTTCAATGTGGTACCACTTTACTTCGTGATCCAAACCAGAAAAAGCCCAGGATCTGGCCAACAAGTATGAGAAACATGCGAACGTATGAGCCTGATGCGGGCAAATCCTGGACCTATCCCAGACCTAACATGCGTTATCCTCTAAAATATTGATCGAGACCAGGTATAATTGACTGTTTCAGTGTGGCACCACATTACTACATGATCCAAACCAGAAATAACCCAGGATATGTTCAACAAGTATATGAAGAACGCGAAGGTATGGGCCTGATGGGGGCAAATCCCAGGCCTAACCTAGACCGAGCCTGAGTTATCCTCTAAACTATTGATCGAAACCTGGTTTAATGGACTGTGTCAGTGTCGTACCACATTACTACGAGATCCAGACAAGTGAAAGCCCAGGATCTGGCCAACAAGTATGTGAGAAATGCGAAGGTATGAGCCTGATGAGGGCAGAAATCACACCTATCCCAGACCTAACTTCCGTTATCCTATAAAATATTGATCGAGACCGGGATTAATCCGCTGTTTCAGTGTGGTACCACTTTACTACGTGATCCAAACCAGAAAAAGCCAGGATTCTGTTCAACAAGTATGTGAAAAATGCGAAAGTTTGAGTCTGATGAGGGCAAATCCCAGGCCTAACCTAGACCTAACATGCGTTATCCTCTAAAATATTGATCGAAACCAGGTTTCATGGACGGTTTCTGTGTGGTACCACATTACCACGTGATCCAAACCAGAAATAACCCAGCATCTGTTGAACAAGTATGTGAAGAATGCGAAAACATGCGTCTGATGAGGGCAAATCCTAGACCTAACCCAGAGCTAACATGCGTTATCATCAAAAATATTTATCAAGACCAGGTTTAATTGAACGTTTCGGTGTAGTACCACATTACTACGTGATCCAAACCAGTAAAATCCAAGGATCTGCCCAACAAGTATGAGAGATATGTGAAAGTATGAGTCTGATGAGGGCAAATCCCAGGCCTATCCTAGACCTAACATGCGTTATCCTCTAAAATATTGATCGAAACCAGGTTTAATTGACTCTTTCAGTGTGGTACCACATTACTACGTGATCCAAACCAGAAAAAACCCAGGATCTGTTCAACAAGTATGTGAAGAATGCGAAACTATGAGACAGATGAGGGCAAATCCCAGGGCAAACCTAGACCTAACCTGCGTTATCGTCTAAAATATTGATCGAAACCAGGTTTAATAGACTGTTTCAGTGTGGTACCACATTACTACGTGATCCAAACCAGAAAAAACCCAGGATCTGTTCAACAAGTTTGTGAAGAATGCGAAAGTATGAGACAGATGATGGCAAATCCCAGACCTAACCTAGACCTAGCATGAGTAATCCTCTAAAATATTGATCGAAACCAGGTTTAATGGACTGTTTCAGTGTGGTACCACATTACTACGAGATCCAGACAAGTGAAAGCCCAGGATCTGGCCAACAAGTATGTGAGAAATGCGAAGGTACGAGCCTGATGAGGGCAGAAATCACACCTATCCCAGACCTAACTTCCGTTATCCTATAAAATATTGATCGAGACCGGGATTAATCCGCTGTTTCAGTGTGGTACCACTTTACTACGTGATCCAAACCAGAAAAAGCCAGGATTCTGTTCAACAAGTATGTGAAAAATGCGAAAGTTTGAGTCTGATGAGGGCAAATCCCAGGCCTAACCTAGACCTAACATGCGTTATCCTCTAAAATATTGATCGAAACCAGGTTTCATGGACGGTTTCAGTGTGGTACCACATTACCACGTGATCCAAACCAGAAAAAACCCAGGATCTGTTCAACAAGTATGTGAAGAATGCGAAAGTATGAGACAGATGAGGGCAAATCCCAGGGCTAACCTAGACCTAACCTGCGTTATCATCTAAAATATTGATCGAAACCAGGTTTAGTTGACTGTTTCAGTGTGGTACCACATTACTACGTGATCCAAACCAGAAAAAACTCAGGATCTGTTCAACAAGTATGTGAAGAATGCGAAAGTATGAGACAGATGAGGGCAAATCCCAGGCCTAACCTAGACCTAGCATGAGTAATCCTCTAAAATATTGATCGAAACCAGGTTTAATGGACTGTTTCAGTGTGGTACCACATTACTACGAGATCCAGACAAGTGAAAGCCCAGGATCTGGCCAACGAGTATGTGAGAAATGCGAAGGTGTGAGCCTGATGAGGGCAGATCCAACACCTATCCCAGACCTAACTTGCGTTATCCTCTAAAATATTGATCGAGGGCAGGATTAATCGACTGTTTCAATGTGGTACCACTTTACTTCGTGATCCAAACCAGAAAAAGCCCAGGATCTGGCCAACAAGTATGAGAAACATGCGAAAGTATGAGCCTGATGCGGGCAAATCCTGGACCTATCCCAGACCTAACATGCGTTATCCTCTAAAATATTGATCGAGACCAGGTATAATTGACTGTTTCAGTGTGGCACCACATTACTACATGATCCAAACCAGAAATAACCCAGGATATGTTCAACAAGTATATGAAGAACGCGAAGGTATGGGCCTGATGGGGGCAAATCCCAGGCCTAACCTAGACCGAGCCTGAGTTATCCTCTAAACTATTGATCGAAACCTGGTTTAATGGACTGTGTCAGTGTGGTACCACATTACTACGAGATCCAGACAAGTGAAAGCCCAGGATCTGGCCAACAAGTATGTGAGAAATGCGAAGGTATGAGCCTGATGAGGGCAGAAATCACACCTATCCCAGACCTAACTTCCGTTATCCTATAAAATATTGATCGAGACCGGGATTAATCCGCTGTTTCAGTGTGGTACCACTTTACTACGTGATCCAAACCAGAAAAAGCCAGGATTCTGTTCAACAAGTATGTGAAAAATGCGAAAGTTTGAGTCTGATGAGGGCAAATCCCTGGCCTAACCTAGACCTAACATGCGTTATCCTCTAAAATATTGATCGAAACCAGGTTTCATGGACGGTTTCTGTGTGGTACCACATTACCACGTGATCCAAACCAGAAATAACCCAGCATCTGTTGAACAAGTATGTGAAGAATGCGAAAACATGGGTCTGATTAGGGCAAATCCTAGACCTAACCCAGAGCTAACATGCGTTATCATCAAAAATATTGATCGAAACCAGGTTCAATCGGCTGTTTCAGACTGGTACCACATTACTACGTTATCCAATCCAGTAAAATCCAAGGATCTGCCCAACAAGTATGAGAGATATGCGAAAGTATGAGTCTGATGAGGGCAAATCCCAGGCCTATCCTAGACCTAACATGCGTTATCCTCTAAAATATTGATCGAAACCAGGTTTAATTGACTCTTTCATTGTGGTACCACATTACTACGTGATCCAAACCAGAAAAAACCCAGGATCTGTTCAACAAGTATGTGAAGAATGCGAAAGTATGAGACAGATGAGGGCAAATCCCAGGGCAAACCTAGACCTAACCTGCGTTATCATCTAAAATATTGATCGAAACCAGGTTTAATAGACTGTTTCAGTGTGGTACCACATTACTACGTGATCCAAACCAGAAAAAACCCAGGATCTGTTCAACAAGTTTGTGAAGAATGCGAAAGTATGAGACAGATGATGGCAAATCCTAGACCTAACCCAGACCTAGCATGCGTTATCATCTAAAATATTGAACGAAACCAGGTTTAATCGACTGTTTCTGTGTGGTCCCACATTACTACCTGATCCAAACCAGAAATAACCCAGGATCTGCCCAACAAGTATGAGAAATATGCGAAAGCATGGGTCTGATCAGGGCAAATCCTGGACCTATCCCAGACGTAACATGCGTTATCCTCTAAAATATTGTTCGAGACCAGGATTAATCGTCTGTTTCAGTGTGGTACCACTTTACTACGTGATCCAGACCAGAAATAACCCAGGATCTGTTGAACAAGTATCTGAAGAATGCGAAAGTATGAGTCTGACGAGGGCAGATCCCAGACCTATCCCAGACCTAACATGCGTTATCCTCTAAAATATTGTTCGAAACCAGGATTAATCGACTGTTTCAGTGTGGTACCACATTACTACGTGATCCAAACCAGAAAAAACCCAGGATCTGTTCAACAAGTATGTGAAGAATGCGAAAGTATGAGACAGATGAGGGCAAATCCCAGGGCTAACCTAGACCTAACCTGCGTTATCATCTAAAATATTGATCGAAACCAGGTTTAGTTGACTGTTTCAGTGTAGTACCACATTACTACGTGATCCAAACCAGAAAAAACTCAGGATCTGTTCAACAAGTATGTGAAGAATGCGAAAGTATGAGACAGATGAGGGCAAATCCCAGGCCTAACCTAGACCTAGCATGAGTAATCCTCTAAAATATTGATCGAAACCAGGTTTAATGGACTGTTTCAGTGTGGTACCACATTACTACGAGATCCAGACAAGTGAAAGCCCAGGATCTGGCCAACGAGTATGTGAGAAATGCGAAGGTGTGAGCCTGATGAGGGCAGATCCAACACCTATCCCAGACCTAACTTGCGTTATCCTCTAAAATATTGATCGAGGGCAGGATTAATCGACTGTTTCAATGTGGTACCACTTTACTTCGTGATCCAAACCAGAAAAAGCCCAGGATCTGGCCAACAAGTATGAGAAACATGCGAACGTATGAGCCTGATGCGGGCAAATCCTGGACCTATCCCAGACCTAACATGCGTTATCCTCTAAAATATTGATCGAGACCAGGTATAATGGACTGTTTCAGTGTGGCACCACATTACTACATGATCCAAACCAGAAATAACCCAGGATATGTTCAACAAGTATATGAAGAACGCGAAGGTATGGGCCTGATGGGGGCAAATCCCAGGCCTAACCTAGACCGAGCCTGAGTTATCCTCTAAACTATTGATCGAAACCTGGTTTAATGGACTGTGTCAGTGTGGTACCACATTACTACGAGATCCAGACAAGTGAAAGCCCAGGATCTGGCCAACAAGTATGTGAGAAATGCGAAGGTATGAGCCTGATGAGGGCAGAAATCACACCTATCCCAGACCTAACTTCCGTTATCCTATAAAATATTGATCGAGACCGGGATTAATCCGCTGTTTCAGTGTGGTACCACTTTACTACGTGATCCAAACCAGAAAAAGCCAGGATTCTGTTCAACAAGTATGTGAAAAATGCGAAAGTTTGAGTCTGATGAGGGCAAATCCCAGGCCTAACCTAGACTTAACATGCGTTATCCTCTAAAATATTGATCGAAACCAGGTTTCATGGACGGTTTCTGTGTGGTACCACATTACCACGTGATCCAAACCAGAAATAACCCAGCATCTGTTGAACAAGTATGTGAAGAATGCGAAAACATGGGTCTGATGAGGGCAAATCCTAGACCTAACCCAGAGCTAACATGCGTTATCATCAAAAATATTTATCAAGACCAGGTTTAATTGAACGTTTCGGTGTAGTACCACATTACTACGTGATCCAAACCAGTAAAATCCAAGGATCTGCCCAACAAGTATGAGAGATATGCGAAAGTATGAGTCTGATGAGGGCAAATCCCAGGCCTATCCTAGACCTAACATGCGTTATCCTCTAAAATATTGATCGAAACCAGGTTTAATAGACTGTTTCAGTGTGGTACCACATTACTACGTGATCCAAACCAGAAAAAACCCAGGATCTGTTCAACAAGTTTGTGAAGAATGCGAAAGTATGAGACAGATGATGGCAAATCCCAGACCTAACCTAGACCTAGCATGAGTAATCCTCTAAAATATTGATCGAAACCAGGTTTAATAGACTGTTTCAGTGTGGTACCACATTACTACGTGATCCAAACCAGAAAAAACCCAGGATCTGTTCAACAAGTTTGTGAAGAATGCGAAAGTATGAGACAGATGATGGCAAATCCCAGACCTAACCTAGACCTAGCATGAGTAATCCTCTAAAATATTGATCGAAACCAGGTTTAATGAACTGCTTCAGTGTGGTACCACATTACTACGAGATCCAGACAAGTGAAAGCCCAGGATCTGGCCAACAAGTATGTGAGAAATGCGAAGGTACGAGCCTGATGAGGGCAGAAATCACACCTATCCCAGACCTAACTTCCGTTATCCTATAAAATATTGATCGAGACCGGGATTAATCCGCTGTTTCAGTGTGGTACCACTTTACTACGTGATCCAAACCAGAAAAAGCCAGGATTCTGTTCAACAAGTATGTGAAAAATGCGAAAGTTTGAGTCTGATGAGGGCAAATCCCAGGCCTAACCTAGACCTAACATGCGTTATCCTCTAAAATATTGATCGAAACCAGGTTTCATGGACGGTTTCAGTGTGGTACCACATTACCACGTGATCCAAACCAGAAATAACCCAGCATCTGTTGAACAAGTATGTGAAGAATGCGAAAACATGGGTCTGATGAGGGCAAATCCTAGACCTAACCCAGAGCTAACATGCGTTATCATCAAAAATATTGATCGAAACCAGGTTTAATCGACTGTTTCAGACTGGTACCACATTACTACGTTATCCAATCCAGTAAAATCCAAGGATCTGCTCAACAAGTATGAGAGATATGCGAAAGTATGAGTCTGATGAGGGCAAATCCCAGGCCTATCCTAGACCTAACATGCGTTATCCTCTAAAATATTGATCGAAACCAGGTTTAATTGACTCTTTCAGTGTGGTACCACATTACTACGTGATCCAAACCAGAAAAAACCCAGGATCTGTTCAACAAGTATGTGAAGAATGCGAAAGTATGAGACAGATGAGGGCAAATCCCAGGGCAAACCTAGACCTAACCTGCGTTATCATCTAAAATATTGATCGAAACCAGGTTTAATAGACTGTTTCAGTGTGGTACCACATTACTACGTGATCCAAACCAGAAAAAACCCAGGATCTGTTCAACAAGTTTGTGAAGAATGCGAAAGTATGAGACAGATGATGGCAAATCCTAGACCTAACCCAGACCTAGCATGCGTTATCATCTAAAATATTGAACGAAACCAGGTTTAATCGACTGTTTCTGTGTGGTCCCACATTACTACCTGATCCAAACCAGAAATAACCCAGGATCTGCCCAACAAGTATGAGAAATATGCGAAAGCATGGGTCTGATCAGGGCAAATCCTGGACCTATCCCAGACGTAACATGCGTTATCCTCTAAAATATTGTTCGAGACCAGGATTAATCGTCTGTTTCAGTGTGGTACCACTTTACTACGTGATCCAGACCAGAAATAACCCAGGATCTGTTGAACAAGTATCTGAAGAATGCGAAAGTATGAGTCTGACGAGGGCAGATCCCAGACCTATCCCAGACCTAACATGCGTTATCCTCTAAAATATTGTTCGAAACCAGGATTAATCGACTGTTTCAGTGTGGTACCACATTACTACGTGATCCAAACCAGAAAAAACCCAGGATCTGTTCAACAAGTATGTGAAGAATGCGAAAGTATGAGACAGATGAGGGCAAATCCCAGGGCTAACCTAGACCTAACCTGCGTTATCATCTAAAATATTGATCGAAACCAGGTTTAGTTGACTGTTTCAGTGTAGTACCACATTACTACGTGATCCAAACCAGAAAAAACTCAGGATCTGTTCAACAAGTATGTGAAGAATGCGAAAGTATGAGACAGATGAGGGCAAATCCCAGGCCTAACCTAGACCTAGCATGAGTAATCCTCTAAAATATTGATCGAAACCAGGTTTAATGGACTGTTTCAGTGTGGTACCACATTACTACGAGATCCAGACAAGTGAAAGCCCAGGATCTGGCCAACGAGTATGTGAGAAATGCGAAGGTGTGAGCCTGATGAGGGCAGATCCAACACCTATCCCAGACCTAACTTGCGTTATCCTCTAAAATATTGATCGAGGGCAGGATTAATCGACTGTTTCAATGTGGTACCACTTTACTTCGTGATCCAAACCAGAAAAAGCCCAGGATCTGGCCAACAAGTATGAGAAACATGCGAACGTATGAGCCTGATGCGGGCAAATCCTGGACCTATCCCAGACCTAACATGCGTTATCCTCTAAAATATTGATCGAGACCAGGTATAATGGACTGTTTCAGTGTGGCACCACATTACTACATGATCCAAACCAGAAATAACCCAGGATATGTTCAACAAGTATATGAAGAACGCGAAGGTATGGGCCTGATGGGGGCAAATCCCAGGCCTAACCTAGACCGAGCCTGAGTTATCCTCTAAACTATTGATCGAAACCTGGTTTAATGGACTGTGTCAGTGTGGTACCACATTACTACGAGATCCAGACAAGTGAAAGCCCAGGATCTGGCCAACAAGTATGTGAGAAATGCGAAGGTATGAGCCTGATGAGGGCAGAAATCACACCTATCCCAGACCTAACTTCCGTTATCCTATAAAATATTGATCGAGACCGGGATTAATCCGCTGTTTCAGTGTGGTACCACTTTACTACGTGATCCAAACCAGAAAAAGCCAGGATTCTGTTCAACAAGTATGTGAAAAATGCGAAAGTTTGAGTCTGATGAGGGCAAATCCCAGGCCTAACCTAGACTTAACATGCGTTATCCTCTAAAATATTGATCGAAACCAGGTTTCATGGACGGTTTCTGTGTGGTACCACATTACCACGTGATCCAAACCAGAAATAACCCAGCATCTGTTGAACAAGTATGTGAAGAATGCGAAAACATGGGTCTGATGAGGGCAAATCCTAGACCTAACCCAGAGCTAACATGCGTTATCATCAAAAATATTTATCAAGACCAGGTTTAATTGAACGTTTCGGTGTAGTACCACATTACTACGTGATCCAAACCAGTAAAATCCAAGGATCTGCCCAACAAGTATGAGAGATATGCGAAAGTATGAGTCTGATGAGGGCAAATCCCAGGCCTATCCTAGACCTAACATGCGTTATCCTCTAAAATATTGATCGAAACCAGGTTTAATAGACTGTTTCAGTGTGGTACCACATTACTACGTGATCCAAACCAGAAAAAACCCAGGATCTGTTCAACAAGTTTGTGAAGAATGCGAAAGTATGAGACAGATGATGGCAAATCCCAGACCTAACCTAGACCTAGCATGAGTAATCCTCTAAAATATTGATCGAAACCAGGTTTAATAGACTGTTTCAGTGTGGTACCACATTACTACGTGATCCAAACCAGAAAAAACCCAGGATCTGTTCAACAAGTTTGTGAAGAATGCGAAAGTATGAGACAGATGATGGCAAATCCCAGACCTAACCTAGACCTAGCATGAGTAATCCTCTAAAATATTGATCGAAACCAGGTTTAATGAACTGCTTCAGTGTGGTACCACATTACTACGAGATCCAGACAAGTGAAAGCCCAGGATCTGGCCAACAAGTATGTGAGAAATGCGAAGGTACGAGCCTGATGAGGGCAGAAATCACACCTATCCCAGACCTAACTTCCGTTATCCTATAAAATATTGATCGAGACCGGGATTAATCCGCTGTTTCAGTGTGGTACCACTTTACTACGTGATCCAAACCAGAAAAAGCCAGGATTCTGTTCAACAAGTATGTGAAAAATGCGAAAGTTTGAGTCTGATGAGGGCAAATCCCAGGCCTAACCTAGACCTAACATGCGTTATCCTCTAAAATATTGATCGAAACCAGGTTTCATGGACGGTTTCAGTGTGGTACCACATTACCACGTGATCCAAACCAGAAATAACCCAGCATCTGTTGAACAAGTATGTGAAGAATGCGAAAACATGGGTCTGATGAGGGCAAATCCTAGACCTAACCCAGAGCTAACATGCGTTATCATCAAAAATATTGATCGAAACCAGGTTTAATCGACTGTTTCAGACTGGTACCACATTACTACGTTATCCAATCCAGTAAAATCCAAGGATCTGCTCAACAAGTATGAGAGATATGCGAAAGTATGAGTCTGATGAGGGCAAATCCCAGGCCTATCCTAGACCTAACATGCGTTATCCTCTAAAATATTGATCGAAACCAGGTTTAATTGACTCTTTCAGTGTGGTACCACATTACTACGTGATCCAAACCAGAAAAAACCCAGGATCTGTTCAACAAGTATGTGAAGAATGCGAAAGTATGAGACAGATGAGGGCAAATCCCAGGCCAAACCTAGACCTAACCTGCGTTATCATCTAAAATATTGATCGAAACCAGGTTTAATAGACTGTTTCAGTGTGGTACCACATTACTACGTGATCCAAACCAGAAAAAACCCAGGATCTGTTCAACAAGTTTGTGAAGAATGCGAAAGTATGAGACAGATGATGGCAAATCCTAGACCTAACCCAGACCTAGCATGCGTTATCATCTAAAATATTGAACGAAACCAGGTTTAATCGACTGTTTCTGTGTGGTACCACATTACTACCTGATCCAAACCAGAAATAACCCAGGATCTGCCCAACAAGTATGAGAAATATGCGAATGCATGAGCCTGATGCGGGCAAATCCTGGACCTATCCCAGACGTAACATGCGTTATCCTCTAAAATATTGTTCGAGACCAGGATTAATCGTCTGTTTCAGTGTGGTACCACTTTACTACGTGATCCAGACCAGAAATAGCCCAGGATCTGTTGAACAAGTATGTGAAGAATGCGAAAGTATGAGTCTGACGAGGGCAGATCCCAGACCTATCCCAGACCTAACATGCGTTATCCTCTAAAATATTGTTCGAAACCAGGATTAATCGACTGTTTCAGTGTGGTACCACATTACTACGTGATCCAAACCAGAAAAAACCCAGGATCTGTTCAACAAGTATGTGAAGAATGCGAAAGTATGAGACAGATGAGGGCAAATCCCAGGGCTAACCTAGACCTAACCTGCGTTATCATCTAAAATATTGATCGAAACCAGGTTTAGTTGACTGTTTCAGTGTGGTACCACACTACTACGTGATGCAAACCAGAAAAAACTCAGGATCTGTTCAACAAGTATGTGAAGAATGCGAAAGTATGAGACAGATGAGGGCAAATCCCAGGCCTAACCTAGACCTAGCATGAGTAATCCTCTAAAATATTGATCGAAACCAGGTTTAATGGACTGTTTCAGTGTGGTACCACATTACTACGAGATCCAGACAAGTGAAAGCCCAGGATCTGGCCAACGAGTATGTGAGAAATGCGAAGGTGTGAGCCTGATGAGGGCAGAAATCACACCTATCCCAGACCTAACTTCCGTTATCCTATAAAATATTGATCGAGACCGGGATTAATCCGCTGTTTCAGTGTGGTACCACTTTACTACGTGATCCAAACCAGAAAAAGCCAGGATTCTGTTCAACAAGTATGTGAAAAATGCGAAAGTTTGAGTCTGATGAGGGCAAATCCCAGGCCTAACCTAGACCTAACATGCGTTATCCTCTAAAATATTGATCGAAACCAGGTTTCATGGACGGTTTCTGTGTGGTACCACATTACCACGTGATCCAAACCAGAAATAACCCAGCATCTGTTGAACAAGTATGTGAAGAATGCGAAAACATGGGTCTGATGAGGGCAAATCCTAGACCTAACCCAGAGCTAACATGCGTTATCATCAAAAATATTGATCGAAACCAGGTTCAATCGGCTGTTTCAGACTGGTACCACATTACTACGTTATCCAATCCAGTAAAATCCAAGGATCTGCCCAACAAGTATGAGAGATATGCGAAAGTATGAGTCTGATGAGGGCAAATCCCAGGCCTATCCTAGACCTAACATGCGTTATCCTCTAAAATATTGATCGAAACCAGGTTTAATCGACAGTTTCAGTGTGGTACCACATTACTACCTGATCCAAACCAGAAATAACCCAGGATTTGTTGAACAAGTATGTGATGAATGCGAAAGTATGGGTCTGATGAGGGCAAATCCCAGGCCTAACCTAGACCTAGCATGAGTTATCCTCTAAAACATTGTTCAAGACCAGGATTAAGCGACTGTTTCAGTGTGGTACCACTTTACTACGTGATCCAAACCAGAAATAACCCAGGACCTGTTCAACAAGTATGTGATGAATGCGAAAGTATGGGTCTGATGATGGCAAATCCCAGGCCTAACCTAGACCTAGCATGAGTTATCCTCTAAAACACTGTTCAAGACCAGGATTAAGCGACTGTTTCAGTGTGGTACCACTTTACTACGTGATCCAAACCAGAAATAACCCAGGACCTGTTCAACAAGTATGTGATGAATGCGAAAGTATGGGTCTGATGAGAGCAAATCCCCAGAACTATCCCAGACCCAACTTGCGTTATCCTCTAAAATATTGGTCGAGACCAGGTTTAGTCGACTGTTTCAGTGTGGTACCACATTACTACGTGATCCGAACCAGAAAAAGCCCAGGATCACGCCAACAAGTGTGAGAAATATGCGAAAGTATGAGCCTGATGAGAGCAAATCCCCAGACCTAACCTAGACCTAACATGGTGTATCCTCTAAAATGTTGATCGTGACCAGGTTTAATCTACTGTTTCAGTGTGGTACCACATTACTACCTGATCCAAACCAGAAATAACCCAGGAGCTGTTCAACAAGTATGTGATGAATGCGAAAGTATGGGTCTGATGAGGGCAAATCCCAGGCCTAACCTAGACCTAGCATGAGTTATCCTCTAAAATATTGTTCGAGACCAGGATTAATCGACTGTTTCAGTGTGGTACCACTTTACTACGTGATCCAAACCAGAAATATCACAGGATCTGTTCAACAAGTATGTGATGAATGCGAAAGTATGGGTCTGATGAGGGCAAATCCCAGGCCTAACCTAGACATAGCATGAGTTATCCTCTAACATATTGTTCGAGACCAGGATTACTCGACTGTTTCAGTGTGGTACCACTTTACTACGTGATCCAAACCAGAAATAACCCAGGAGCTGTTCAACAAGTATGTGAAGAATGCGAAAGTATGGGTCTGATGAGGGCAAATCCCAGGCCTAACCTAGACCTAGCATGAGTTATCCTCTAAAATATTGTTCGAGACCAGGATTACTCGACTGTTTCAGTGTGGTACCACTTTACTACGTGATCCAAACCAGAAATAACCCAGGATCTGTTCAACAAGTATGCGAAGGATGCGAAAGTATGGGTCTGATGAGGGCAAATCCTAGACCTAACCCAGACCTAACATGCGTTATCATCAAAAATATTGATCGAGACCAGGTTTAATCGACTGTTTCAGAGTGGTACCACATTACTACGTGATCCAAACAAGAAAAAGCCCAGGATCTGGCCAACAAGTATGAATAATGTGCGAAAGTATGAGCCTCATGAGGGCAAATCCCACAGCTAACCGAGTCCTAGCCGGTGTTATCCTCTAAAATATTGATCGAGACCAGGATTAATCGACTGTTTCATTATGGTACCACTTTACTACGTGATCCAAACCAGAAAGAGCCCAGGATCTGGCTAACAAGTATGAGAAATATGCGAATGTACGAGCCTGGTGAGAGCAAATCCCCAGATCTAACCTAGACCTAACATGGTGTATCCTCTAAAATATTGGTCGTATCTGGCTTTAACTAAGTGTTTCAGTGTGGTACCACATTACTACGTGATCCAAACCAGAAAAAACCCAGGATCTGATCAACAAGTATGAATGATGTGCGAAAGTATGAGCCTCATGAGGGCAAATCCCACACCTAACCGAGTCCTAGCCGGTGTTATCCTCTAAAATATTGATCGAGACCAGGATTAATCGACTGTTTCAGTGTGGTACCACATTACTACCTGATCCAAACCAGAAATAACCCAGGATTTGTTGAACAAGTATGTGATGAATGCGAAAGTATGGGTCTGATGAGGGCAAATCCCAGGCCTAACCTAGACCTAGCATGAGTTATCCTCTAAAACATTGTTCAAGACCAGGATTAAGCGACTGTTTCAGTGTGGTACCACTTTACTACGTGATCCAATCCAGAAATAACCCAGGACCTGTTCAACAAGTATGTGATGAATGCGAAAGTATGGGTCTGATGAGGGCAAATCCCAGGCCTAACCTAGACCAAGCATGAGTTATCCTCTAAAACATTGTTCAAGACCTGGATTAAGCGACTGTTTCAGTGTGGTACCACTTTACTACGTGATCCAAACCAGAAATAACCCAGGACCTGTTCAACAAGTATGTGATGAATGCGAAAGTATGGGTCTGATGAGAGCAAATCCCCAGACCTATCCCAGACCCAACTTGCGTTATCCTCTAAAATATTGGTCGAGACCAGGTTTAGTCGACTGTTTCAGTGTGGTACCACATTACTACGTGATCCGAACCAGAAAAAGCCCAGGATCACGCCAACAAGTGTGAGAAATATGCGAAAGTATGAGCCTGATGAGAGCAAATCCCCAGACCTAACCTAGACCTAACATGGTGTATCCTCTAAAATGTTGATCGTGACCAGGTTTAATCTACTGTTTCAGTGTGGTACCACATTACTACCTGATCCAAACCAGGAATAACCCAGGAGCTGTTCAACAAGTATGTGATGAATGCGAAAGTATGGGTCTGATGAGGGCAAATCCCAGGCCTAACCCAGACCTAGCATGAGTTATCCTCTAAAATATTGTTCGAGACCAGGATTAATCGACTGTTTCAGTGTGGTACCACTTTACTACGTGATCCAAACCAGAAATAACACAGGATCTGTTCAACAAGTATGTGATGAATGCGAAAGTATGGGTCTGATGAGGGCAAATCCCAGGCCTAACCTAGACCTAGCATGAGTTATCCTCTAACATATTGTTCGAGACCAGGATTACTCGACTGTTTCAGTGTGGTACCACTTTACTACGTGATCCAAACCAGAAATAACCCAGGAGCTGTTCAACAAGTATGTGAAGAATGCGAAAGTATGGGTCTGATGAGGGCAAATCCCAGGCCTAACCTAGACCTAGCATGAGTTATCCTCTAAAATATTGTTCGAGACCAGGATTACTCGACTGTTTCAGTGTGGTACCACTTTACTACGTGATCCAAACCAGAAATAACCCAGGATCTGTTCAACAAGTATGCGAAGGATGCGAAAGTATGGGTCTGATGAGGGCAAATCCTAGACCTAACCCAGACCTAACATGCGTTATCATCAAAAATACTGATCGAGACCAGGTTTAATCGACTGTTTCAGTGTGGTACCACATTACTACGTGATCCGAACCAGAAAAAGCCCAGGATCACGCCAACAAGTATGAATGATGTGCGAAAGTATGAGCCTCATGAGGGCAAATCCCACACCTAACCGAGTCCTAGCCGGTGTTATCCTCTAAAATATTGATCGAGACCAGGATTAATCGACTGTTTCATTATGGTACCACTTTACTACGTGATCCAAACCAGAAAGAGCCCAGGCTCTGGCTAACAAGTATGAGAAATATGCGAATGTACGAGCCTGATGAGAGCAAATCCCCAGATCTAACCTAGACCTAACATGGTGTATCCTCTAAAATATTGGTCGTATCTGGCTTTAACTAAGTGTTTCAGTGTGGTACCACATTACTACGTGATCCAAACCAGAAAAAACCCAGGATCTGTTCAACAAGTATGTGAAGAATGCGAAAGTATGAGCCTGATGAGGGCAAATCTCAGACCTATCCCAGACCCAACTTGCGTTATCCTCTAAAATATTGGTCGAGACCAGGTTTAGTCGACTGTTTCAGTGTGGTACCACATTACTACGTGATCCGAACCAGAAAAAGCCCAGGATCACGCCAACAAGTGTGAGAAATATGCGAAAGTATGAGCCTGATGAGAGCAAATCCCCAGACCTAACCTAGACCTAACATGGTGTATCCTCTAAAATGTTGATCGTGACCAGGTTTAATCTACTGTTTCAGTGTGGTACCACATTACTACCTGATCCAAACCAGGAATAACCCAGGAGCTGTTCAACAAGTATGTGATGAATGCGAAAGTATGGGTCTGATGAGGGCAAATCCCAGGCCTAACCCAGACCTAGCATGAGTTATCCTCTAAAATATTGTTCGAGACCAGGATTAATCGACTGTTTCAGTGTGGTACCACTTTACTATGTGATCCAAACCAGAAATAACACAGGATCTGTTCAACAAGTATGTGATGAATGCGAAAGTATGGGTCTGATGAGGGCAAATCCCAGGCCTAACCTAGACCTAGCATGAGTTATCCTCTAACATATTGTTCGAGACCAGGATTACTCGACTGTTTCAGTGTGGTACCACTTTACTACGTGATCCAAACCAGAAATAACCCAGGAGCTGTTCAACAAGTATGTGAAGAATGCGAAAGTATGGGTCTGATGAGGGCAAATCCCAGGCCTAACCTAGACCTAGCGTGAGTTATCCTCTAAAATATTGTTCGAGACCAGGATTACTCGACTGTTTCAGTGTGGTACCACTTTACTACGTGATCCAAACCAGAAATAACCCAGGATCTGTTCAATAAGTATGTGATGAATGCGAAACTATGGGTCTGATGAGGGCAAATCCCAGGCCTAACCAAGACCTAACATGCGTTATTCTCTAAAATATTCATCGAAACCAGGTCTAATGGACTGTTTCAGTGTGGTACCACGTTACTACGTGATCCAATCCAGAAAAGCCCAGGATCTGGCCATCAAGTATAAGAAATATGCGAAAGTATGAGCCTGCTGAGGGCAAATCCTAGACCTAACCCAGACCTAACATGCGTTATCCTCTAAAATATTTATCAAGACCAGATTTAATTGAATGTTTCAGTGTGGTACCACATTGCTACGTGATCCAGACCAGAAAAAAACCCAGGATCTGGCCATCAAATACGAGAAATATGCGAAAGTATGTGCCTGCTGGGGGCAAATCCTGGACCTAACCCAGACCTAACATGAGTTATTCTCCAAAATAATGATCCAAACCAAGTTTAATGGACTGTTTCAGTGTGGTACCACATTAGTACATGATCCAAACCAGAAAAAGCCCAGGATCTGGCCATCAAGTATAAGAGATATGCGAAAGTATGACCCTGATGAGGGCAAATCCCAGTCCTGATCTAGACCTAACATGCGTTATCCTCTAAAATATTGATCGAAACTAGTTTTAATGGACTGTTTCAGCGTGGTACCACATTACTACGTGATCCAATCCAGAAAAAGACCAGGATCTAGCCATCAAGTATGAGAAATGTGCGAAAGTATGAGCCTGATGCGGGCAAATCCTGGACCAATCCCAGACGTAACATGCGTTATCCTCTAAAATATTGATCGAGACCAGGTATAATTGACTGTTTCAGTGTGGCACCACATTACTACATGATCCAAACCAGAAATAACCCAGGATCTGTTCAACAAGTATGTGAAGAATGCGAAAGTATGGGTCGGATGTGGGCAAATCCCAGGCCTAACCTAGACCGAGCATGAGTTATCCTCTAAAATATTGATCGAAACCAGGTTTAATGGACTGAATGAGTGTGGTACCACATTACTACGTGATCCAAACCAGAAAAATCTGAGGATCTGCCCAACAAGTATGAGAAAGATGCGAAAGTTTGAGTCTGATGAGGGCAAATCCCAGGCCTAACCTAGACCTAACATGCGTTATCCTCTAAAATATTGATCGAAACCAGGTTTCATGGACTGTGCCAGTGTGGTACCACATTACTACGTGATCCAATCCAGAAAAATCCAAGGATCTGCCCAACAAGTATGAGAAATATGCGAAAGTTTGAGTCTGATGACGGCAAATCCCAGGCCTAACCTAGACCTAGCATGAGTTATCCTCTAAAATATTGATCGAAACCAGGTTCAATGGACTGTTTCAGTGTGGTACCACATTACTACGTGATCCAATCCAGAAAAAGCCCAGGATCTGGCCATCAAGTATAAGAAATATGCGAAAGTATGAGCCTGCTGAGGGCAAATCCTGGACCTAACCCAGACCTAACATGAGTTATTCTCTAAAATAATGATCCAAAGCAAGTTTAATGGACTGTTTCAGTGTGGTACCACATTAGTACATGATCCAAACCAGAATGAGCCTGGGATTTGTTCAACAAGTATGTGAAAAACGCGAAAGTATGACGCTGATGAGGGCAAATTCCAGGCCTAATCTAGACCTAACATGAGTTATTCTCTAAAATATTCATCGAAACCAGGTTTAATGGACTTTTTCAGTGTGGTGCCACATTACTACGTGATCCAAACCAGAGAAAGCCCAGAATCTGGCCATCAACTGTGAGAAATATGCGAAAGTACGAGCCTGATGAGGGCAAATCCCAGACCTATCCGAGACATAACATGCGTTATCCTCTAAAATATTGATCGAAACCAGGTTTAATGGACTGTTTCCGTGTGGTACCACATTACTACGTGATCCAAGCCAGAAAAAAACCCAGGATCTGTACAACTAGTATGTGAGGAATGCGAAAGTATGACCCTGATGAGGGCAAATCCCAGACCTAACCATGTCCTAACATGCGTTATTCTCTAAAATATTGATCGAAACCAGGTTTAATGGACTGTTTCAGTGTGGTACCACATTACTACGTGATCCAAACCAGAAATAACACAGGATCTGTTCAACAAGTATGTGATGAATGCGAAAGTATGGGTCTGATGAGGGCAAATCCCAGGCCTAACCAAGACCTAACATGCGTTATTCTCTAAAATATTCATCGAAACCAGGTCTAATGGACTGTTTCAGTGTGGTACCACGTTACTACGTGATCCAATCCAGAAAAAGCCCAGGATCTGGCCATCAAGTATAATAAATATGCGAAAGTATGAGCCTGCTGAGGGCAAATCCTAGACCTAACCCAGACCTAACATGCGTTATCCTCTTAAATATTTATCAAGACCAGATTTAATTGAATGTTTCAGTGTGGTACCACATTGCTACGTGATCCAGACCAGAAAAAAACCCAGGATCTGGCCATCAAATACGAGAAATATGCGAAAGTATGTGCCTGCTGGGGGCAAATCCTGGACCTAACCCAGACCTAACATGAGTTATTCTCCAAAATAATGATCCAAACCAAGTTTAATGGACTGTTTCAGTGTGGTACCACATTAGTACATGATCCAAACC
This sequence comes from Colletes latitarsis, assembly GCF_051014445.1. NCBI lineage: Eukaryota > Metazoa > Arthropoda > Insecta > Hymenoptera > Colletidae > Colletes > Colletes latitarsis. The sequence continues at coordinate 7,697,114 of NC_135134.1, read as the reverse complement.
AGAAAAAGCCCAGGATCTGGCCATCAAGTATAAGAGATATGCGAAAGTATGACCCTGATGAGGGCAAATCCCAGGCCTGATCTAGACCTAACATGCGTTATCCTCTAAAATATTGATCGAAACTAGGTTTAATGGACTGTTTCAGTGTGGTACCACATTACTACGTGATCCAAACCAGAATAACCCAGGATCTGTTTAACAAGTATGTGAAAAACGCGAAACTATGAGCCTGATGAGGGCAAATCCCAGACCTATCCCAGACATAAAATGCGTTATCCTCTAAAATATTTATCAAGACCAGGTTTAATTGAATGTTTCAGTGCGGTACCACATTACTACGTGATCCAATCCAGAAAAAGCCTAGGATCTGGCCATCAAGTATAAGAGATATGCGAAAGTATGACCCTGATGAGGGCAAATCCCAGGCCTAATCTAGACCTAACATGCGTCATCCTCTAAAATATTGATCGAAACTAGTTTTAATGGACTGTTTCAGCGTGGTACCACATTACTACGTGATCCAATCCAGAAAAAGACCAGGATCTAGCCATCAAGTATGAGAAATGTGCGAAAGTATGAGCCTGATGAGGGCTAATCTCAGACCTAACCAAGACCTAACATGCGTTATTCTCTAAAATATTGTTCGAAACCTGGTTTAATGGACTGCTTCAGTATGGTACCACATTACTGCGTGATCCAATCCAGAAAAAGCCCAGGATCTAGCCATCAAGTATGAGAAATATGCGAAAGTATGAGCCTGCTGAGGGCAAATCCTAGACCTTACCCAGACCTATCATGAGCTATTCTCTAAAATATTGATCCAAACCCGGTTTAATGGACTGTTTCAGTGTGGTACCACATTAGTACATGATCCAAACCAGAATAAGCCAGGGATCTGTTCAACAAGTATGTGAAAATCGCGAAATTATGACCCTGATGGGGGCAAATCCCAGGCCTAACCTAGACCTAGCATGCGTTATCCTCTAATATATTTATCAAGACCAGGTTTAATTGAATGTTTCAGTGCGGTACCACATTACTACGTGATCCAATCCAGAAAAAGCCCAGGATCTGGCCATCAAGTATAAGAGATATGCGAAAGTATGACCCTGATGAGGGCAAATCCCAGGCCTAATCTAGACCTAACATGCGTCATCCTCTAAAATATTGATCGAAACTAGTTTTAATGGACTGTTTCAGCGTGGTACCACATTACTACGTGATCCAATCCAGAAAAAGGCCAGGATCTAGCCATCAAGTATGAGAAATGTGCGAAAGTATGAGCCTGATGAGGGCTAATCTCAGACCTAACCAAGACCTAACATGCGTTATTCTCTAAAATATTGTTCGAAACCTGGTTTAATGGACTGCTTCAGTATGGTACCACATTACTGCGTGATCCAATCCAGAAAAAGCCCAGGATCTAGCCATCAAGTATGAGAAATATGCGAAAGTATGAGCCTGCTGAGGGCAAATCCTAGACCTTACCCAGACCTATCATGAGCTATTCTCTAAAATATTGATCCAAACCCGGTTTAATGGACTGTTTCAGTGTGGTACCACATTAGTACATGATCCAAACCAGAATAAGCCAGGGATCTGTTCAACAAGTATGTGAAAATCGCGAAATTATGATCCTGATGGGGGCAAATCCCAGGCCTAACCTAGACCTAGCATGCGTTATCCTCTAAAATATTGATCGAAACCAGGTTTAATGGACTTTTTCAGTGTGGTACCACATTACTACGTGATCCAAACCAGAAAAAACCCAGGATCCGTTCTACATGTATGTGAAGAATGCGAAAGTATGTGTCTGATGAGGGCAAATCCCAGGCCTAACCTAGACCTAACATGCGTTATCCTCTAAAATATTCATCGAAACCAGGTTTAATGGACTGTTTCAGTGTGGTACCACATTACTACGTGATCCAAACCAGAATAACCCAGGATCTGTTCAAGAAGTATGCGAAAAACCCGAAACTATGAGCCTGATGAGGGAAAATCCCAGACCTATCTCAGACTTCACATGCGTTATCCTCTAAAATATTGATCGAAACCAGGTTTAATTGAATGTTTCAGTGTGGTACCACATTACTACGTGATCCAAACCAGAAAAAGCCAGGGATCTGTTCATCAAGTATGTGAAAAATGCGAAAGTATGTGTGTGATGAAGGCAAATCCCAGGCCCAACCTAGACATAACATGCGTTATCTCATAAAATATTGATCGAAACCAGGTTTAATTGAATGTTTCAGTCTGATACCACATTACGACGTGATCCAATCCAGAAAAAACCCAGGATCTGTTCAACAAGTATGAGGAGAATGCGAAAGTATGTGTCTGATCAGGGTAAATCCCAGGCCTAACCTAGACATAACATGCGTTATCCTGTAAAATATTCATCGAAACCAGGTTTAATGGACTTTTTCAGTGAGGTGCCACATTACTACGTGATCCAAACCATAAAAAGCCCAGAATCTGGCCATCAACTATGAGAAATATGCGAAAGTACGAGCCTGATGAGGGCAAATCCCAGACCTATCCGAGACATAACATGCGTTATCCTCTAAAATATTGATCGAAACCAGGTTTAATGGACTGTTTCCGTGTGGTACCACATTACTACGTGATCCAAGCCAGAAAAAACCCAGGATCTGTACAACTAGTATGTGAGGAATGCGAAAGTATGACCCTGATGAGGGCAAATCCCAAACCTAACCATGTCCTAACATGCGTTATCCTCTAAAATATTGATCGAAACTAGGTTTAATGGACTGTTTCAGTGTGGTACCACATTACTACGTGATCCAAACCAGAAAAACCCAGGATCTGTTCTACAAGTATGTGAAAAACCCGAAACTATGAGCCTGATGAGGGCAAATCCCAGACCTATCCCAGACTTCACATGCGTTATCCTCTAAAATATTGATCGAAACCAGGTTTAATGGACTGTTTCAGTGTGGTACCACATTACTACGTTATCCAAACCAGAAAAAACCCAGGATATGTTCAACAAGTATCTGCAGAATGCGGAAGTATGTGCCTGATGAGAGCAAATCCCAGACCTAACCAAGAGCTAACATGCGTTATTCTCTAAAATATTCATCGAAACCAGGTTTAATGGACTGTTTCAGTGTGGTACCACGTTACTACGTGATCCAATCCAGAAAAAGCCCAGGATCTGGCCATCAAGTATAAGAAATATGCGAAAGTATGAGCCTGCTGAGGGCAAATCCTAGACCTAACCCAGACCTAACATGCGTTATCCTCTAAAATATTTATCAAGACCAGATTTAATTGAATGTTTCAGTGTGGTACCACATTGCTACGTGATCCAGAGCAGAAAAAAACCCCGGATCTGGCCATCAAATACGAGAAATATGCGAAAGTACGTGCCTGATGAGAGCAAATCCCAGACCTAACCAAGACCTAACATGCGTTATTCTCTAAAATATTCATCGAAACCAGGTTTAATGGACTGTTTCAGTGTGGTACCACATTACTACGTTATCCAAACCAGAAAAAACCCAGGATATGTTCAACAAGTATCTGCAGAATGCGGAAGTATGTGCCTGATGAGAGCAAATCCCAAACCTAACCTAGACATAACATGCGTTATCCTCTGAAATATTCATCGAAACCAGGTTTAATGGACTTTTTCAGTGTGGTACCACATTACTGCGTGATCCAATCCAGAAAAAGCCCAGGATCTAGCCATCAAGTATGAGAAATATGCGAAAGTATGTGCCTGCTGGGGGCAAATCCTGGACCTAACCCAGACCTAACATGAGTTATTCTCTAAAATAATGATCCAAACCAAGTTTAATGGACTGTTTCAGTCTGGTACCACATTAGTACATGATCCAAACCAGAAAAAGCCCAGGATCTGGCTATCAAGTATAAGAGATATGCGAAAGTATGACCCTGGTGAGGGCAAATCCCAGGCCTGACCTAGACCTAACATGCGTTATCCTCTAAAATATTTATCAAGACCAGGTTTAATTGAATGTTTCAGTGTGGTATCACATTACTACGTGATCCAATCCAGAAAAAGCCCAGCATCTGGCCATCAAGTATAAGAGATATGCGAAAGTATGACCCTGATGAGGGCAAATCCCAGGCCTAATCTAGACCTGACATGCGTCATCCTCTAAAATATTGATCGAAACTAGGTTTAATGGACTGTTTCAGCGTGGTACCACATTACTACGTGATCCAATCCAGAAAAAGACCAGGATCTAGCCATCAAGTATGAGAAAAGTGCGAAAGCATGACCCTGATGAGGGCAAATCCCAGACCTAACCAAGACCTAACATGCGTTATTCTCTAAAATATTGGTCGAAACCAGGTTTAATGGACTGTTTCAGTGTGGTACCACATTACTACGTGATCCAAACCAGAATAACCCAGGATCTGTTCAACAAGTATGTTAAAAATGCGAAAGCATGACCCTGATGAGGGCAAATCCCAGACCTATCCCAGACCTAACTTGCGATGTCCTCTAAAATATTGGTGGAAACCAGGTTTAATGGACTGTTTCAGTGTGGTACCACATTACTACGTGATCCAAACCAGAAAAAACCCAGGATCTGTTCTACAAGTATGTGAGAAACGCGAAACTATGAGCCTGATGAGGGCAAATCCCAGAGCTATCCCAGACCTAACAGGCGTTATCCTCTAAAATATTTATCAAGACCAGGTCTAATTGAATGTTTCAGTGTGGTACCACATTACTACGTGATCCAAACCAGAAAAAACCCAGGATATGTTCAACAAGTATGTGGAGAATGCGAAAGTATGTGTCTGATGAGGGCAAATCCCAGGCCTAACCTATACATAACATGCGTTATCCTCTGAAATATTCATCGAAACCAGGTTTAATGGACTGTTTCCGTGTGGTACCACATTACTACGGGATCCAAACTAGAAAAGGCCAGAATCTGGCCATCAACTATGAGAAATATGCGAAAGTACGAGCCTGATGAGGGCAAATCCCAGACCTATCCGAGACATAACATGCGTTATCCTCTAAAATATTGATCGAAACCAGGTTTAATGGACTGTTTCCGTGTGGTACCGCATTACTACGTGATCCAAGCCAGAAAAAAACCCAGGATATGTTCAACAAGTATCTGGAGAATGCGAAAGTATGTGCTTGATGAGAGCAAATCCCAGACCTAACCAAGACCTAACATGCGTTATTCTCTAAAATATTCATCGAAACCAGGTTTAATGGACTGTTTCAGTGTGGTACCACGTTACTACGTGATCCAATCCAGAAAAAGCCCAGGATCTGGCCATCAAGTATAAGAAATATGCGAGAGTATGAGCCTGCTGAGAGCAAATCCTAGACCTAACTCAGACCTAACATGCGTTATCCTCTAAAATATTTATCAAGACCAGATTTAATTGAATGTTTCAGTGTGGTACCACATTGCTACGTGATCCAGACCAGAAAAAAACCCAGGATCTGGCCATCAAATACGAGAAATATGCGAAAGTACGTGCCTGATGAGAGCAAATCCCAGACCTAACCAAGACCTAACATGCGTTATTCTCTAGAATATTGATCGAAACCAGGTTTAATGGACTGTTTCAGTGTGGTACCACATTACTGCGTGATCCAAACCAGAAAAAGCCCAGGATCTAGCCTTCAAGTATGAGAAATATGCGAAAGTATGTGCCTGCTGGGGGCAAATCCTGGACCTAGCCCAGACCTAACATGAGTTATTCTCTAAAATAATGATCCAAACCAAGTTTAATGGACTGTTTCAGTGTGGTACCACATTACTACGTGATCCAATCCAGAAAAAGACCAGGATCTAGCCATCAAGTATGAGAAATGTGCGAAAGTATGAGCCTGATGAGGGCAAATCCCAGACCTAACCAAGACCTAACATGCGTTATTCTCTAAAATATTGTTCGTAACCAGGTTTAATGGACTGTTTCAGTATGGTACCACATTGCTGCGTGATCCAATCCAGAAAAAGCCCAGGATCTAGCCATCAAGTATGAGAAATATGCGAAAGTATGAGCCTGCTGAGGGCAAATCCTAGACCTAACCCAGACCTATCATGAGCTATTCTCTAAAATATTGATCCAAACCAGGTTTAATGGACTGTTTCAGTGTGGTACCACATTAGTACACGATCCAAACCAGAAAAAGCCCAGGATCTAGCCATCAAGTATGAGAAATGTGCGAAAGTATGAGCCTGATGAGGGCAAATCCTAGACCTAACCCAGACCTATCATGAGCTATTCTCTAAAATATTGATCCAAACCAGGTTTAATGGACTGTTTCAGTGTGGTACCACATTAGTACACGATCCAAACCAGAAAAAGCCCAGGATCTAGCCATCAAGTATGAGAAATGTGCGAAAGTATGAGCCTGATGAGGGCAAATCCTAGACCTAACCCAGACCTAACATGCGTTATCCTCCACAATATTTGTCAAGACCAGGTCTAATTGAATGTTTCAGTGTCGTACCACATTACTACGTGATGCAAACCAGAAAAAACCCAGAATCTGCTCAACAAGTATGTGAAAAACGCGAAACTATGAGCCTGATGAGGGCAAATCCCAGACCTATCCCAGACATAACATGCGTTATCCTCTAAAATATTGATCGAAACCAGGTTTAATGGACTTTTTCAGTGTGGTACCACATTACTACGTGATCCAAACCAGAAAAAACCCAGGATCCGTTCTACATGTATGTGAAGAATGCGAAAGTATGTGTCTGATGAGGGCAAATCCCAGGCCTAACCTAGACCTAGCATGCGTTATCCTCTAAAATATTCATCGAAAATAGGTTTAATGGACTGTTTCAGTGTGGTACCACATTACTACGTGATCCAATCCAGAAAAAGCCCAGGATCTAGCCATCAAGTATGAGAAATGTGCGAAATTATGACCCTGATGGGGGCAAATCCCAGGCCTAACCTAGACCTAACATGGGTTATACTCTAAAATATTTATCAAGACCAGATTTAGTTGAATGTTTCAGTGTGGTACTACATTGCTACGTGATCCAAACCAGAAAAAGGCCAGAATCTGGCCATCAGGTATGAGAAATATGCGAAAGTACGAGCCTGATGAGAGCAAATCCCAGACCTAACCTAGACCAAACATGAGTTATTCTCTAAAATATTCATCGAAACCAGGTTTAATGGACTTTTTCAGTGTGGTACCACATTACTACGTGATCCAAACCAGAAAAAACCCCGAATCCGTTCTACATGTATGTGAAGAATGCGAAAGTATGTGTCTGATGAGGGCAAATCCCAGGCCTAACCTAGACCTAACATGCGTTATCCTCCAAAATATTTATCAAGACCAGATTTAGTTGAATGTTTCAGTGTGGTACCACATTGCTACGTGATCCAAACCAGAAAAAACCCAGAATCTGTTCAACAAGTATGTGAAAAACGCGAAACTATGAGTCTGATGAGGGCAAATCCCAGACCTATCCCAGACATAACATGCCTTATCCTCTAAAATATTGATCGAAACCAGGTTTAATGGACTGTTTCAGTGTGGTACCACATTACTACGTGATCCAATCCAGAAAAAGCCCAGGATCTAACCTTCAGTATGAGAAATGTGCTAAAGTATGACCCTGATGGGGGCAAATCCTAGACCTAACCCAGACCTAACATGCGATATCCTCTAAAATATTGATCGATACTAGGTTTAATGGACTGTTTCAGAGTGGTAACACATTACTGCGTGATCCAATCCAGAAAAAGCCCAGGATCTAGCCATCAAGTATGAGAAATATGCGAAAGTATGAGCCTATTCAGGGCAAATCCTAGAACTAACCCAGGCCTAACATGAGTTATTCTCTAAAATATTGATCCAAACCAGGTTTAATGGACTGTTTCAGAGTGGTAACACATTACTGCATGATCCAATCCAGAAAAAGCCCAGGATCTTGCCATCAAGTATGAGAAATATGCGAAAGTATGAGCCTATTCAGGGCAAATCCTAGAACTAACCCAGGCCTAACATGAGTTATTCTCTAAAATATTGATCCAAACCAGGTTTAATGGACTGTTTCAGTGTGGTACCACATTAGTACACGATCCAAACCAGAATAAGCCAGGGATCTGTTCAACAAGTATGTGAAAAACGCGAAAGTATGACCCTGATGAGGGCAAATCCCAGGCCTAACCTAGACCTAGCATGCGTTATCCTCCACAATATTTGTCAAGACCAGGTCTAATTGAATGTTTCAGTGTCGTACCACATTACTACGTGATGCAAACCAGAAAAAACCCAGAATCTGCTCAACAAGTATGTGAAAAACGCGAAACTATGAGCCTGATGAGGGCAAATCCCAGACCTATCCCAGACATAACATGCGTTATCCTCTAAAATATTGATCGAAACCAGGTTTAATGGACTTTTTCAGTGTGGTACCACATTACTACGTGATCCAAACCAGAAAAAACCCAGGATCCGTTCTACATGTATGTGAAGAATGCGAAAGTATGTGTCTGATGAGGGCAAATCCCAGGCCTAACCTAGACCTAGCATGCGTTATCCTCTAAAATATTCATCGAAAATAGGTTTAATGGACTGTTTCAGTGTGGTACCACATTACTACGTGATCCAATCCAGAAAAAGCCCAGGATCTAGCCATCAAGTATGAGAAATGTGCGAAATTATGACCCTGATGGGGGCAAATCCCAGGCCTAACCTAGACCTAACATGGGTTATCCTCTAAAATATTCATCGAAACCAGGTTTAATGGACTTTTTCAGTGTGGTACCACATTACTGCGTGATCCAATCCAGAAAAAGCCCAGGATCTAGCCATCAAGTATGAGAAATATGCGAAAGTATGTGCCTGCTGGGGGCAAATCCTGGACCTAACCCAGACCTAACATGAGTTATTCTCTAAAATAATGATCCAAACCAAGTTTAATGGACTGTTTCAGTCTGGTACCACATTAGTACATGATCCAAACCAGAAAAAGCCCAGGATCTGGCTATCAAGTATAAGAGATATGCGAAAGTATGACCCTGGTGAGGGCAAATCCCAGGCCTGACCTAGACCTAACATGCGTTATCCTCTAAAATATTTATCAAGACCAGGTTTAATTGAATGTTTCAGTGTGGTATCACATTACTACGTGATCCAATCCAGAAAAAGCCCAGCATCTGGCCATCAAGTATAAGAGATATGCGAAAGTATGACCCTGATGAGGGCAAATCCCAGGCCTAATCTAGACCTGACATGCGTCATCCTCTAAAATATTGATCGAAACTAGGTTTAATGGACTGTTTCAGCGTGGTACCACATTACTACGTGATCCAATCCAGAAAAAGACCAGGATCTAGCCATCAAGTATGAGAAAAGTGCGAAAGCATGACCCTGATGAGGGCAAATCCCAGACCTAACCAAGACCTAACATGCGTTATTCTCTAAAATATTGGTCGAAACCAGGTTTAATGGACTGTTTCAGTGTGGTACCACATTACTACGTGATCCAAACCAGAATAACCCAGGATCTGTTCAACAAGTATGTTAAAAATGCGAAAGCATGACCCTGATGAGGGCAAATCCCAGACCTATCCCAGACCTAACTTGCGATGTCCTCTAAAATATTGGTGGAAACCAGGTTTAATGGACTGTTTCAGTGTGGTACCACATTACTACGTGATCCAAACCAGAAAAAACCCAGGATCTGTTCTACAAGTATGTGAGAAACGCGAAACTATGAGCCTGATGAGGGCAAATCCCAGAGCTATCCCAGACCTAACAGGCGTTATCCTCTAAAATATTTATCAAGACCAGGTCTAATTGAATGTTTCAGTGTGGTACCACATTACTACGTGATCCAAACCAGAAAAAACCCAGGATATGTTCAACAAGTATGTGGAGAATGCGAAAGTATGTGTCTGATGAGGGCAAATCCCAGGCCTAACCTATACATAACATGCGTTATCCTCTGAAATATTCATCGAAACCAGGTTTAATGGACTGTTTCCGTGTGGTACCACATTACTACGGGATCCAAACTAGAAAAGGCCAGAATCTGGCCATCAACTATGAGAAATATGCGAAAGTACGAGCCTGATGAGGGCAAATCCCAGACCTATCCGAGACATAACATGCGTTATCCTCTAAAATATTGATCGAAACCAGGTTTAATGGACTGTTTCCGTGTGGTACCGCATTACTACGTGATCCAAGCCAGAAAAAAACCCAGGATATGTTCAACAAGTATCTGGAGAATGCGAAAGTATGTGCTTGATGAGAGCAAATCCCAGACCTAACCAAGACCTAACATGCGTTATTCTCTAAAATATTCATCGAAACCAGGTTTAATGGACTGTTTCAGTGTGGTACCACGTTACTACGTGATCCAATCCAGAAAAAGCCCAGGATCTGGCCATCAAGTATAAGAAATATGCGAGAGTATGAGCCTGCTGAGAGCAAATCCTAGACCTAACTCAGACCTAACATGCGTTATCCTCTAAAATATTTATCAAGACCAGATTTAATTGAATGTTTCAGTGTGGTACCACATTGCTACGTGATCCAGACCAGAAAAAAACCCAGGATCTGGCCATCAAATACGAGAAATATGCGAAAGTACGTGCCTGATGAGAGCAAATCCCAGACCTAACCAAGACCTAACATGCGTTATTCTCTAGAATATTGATCGAAACCAGGTTTAATGGACTGTTTCAGTGTGGTACCACATTACTGCGTGATCCAAACCAGAAAAAGCCCAGGATCTAGCCTTCAAGTATGAGAAATATGCGAAAGTATGTGCCTGCTGGGGGCAAATCCTGGACCTAGCCCAGACCTAACATGAGTTATTCTCTAAAATAATGATCCAAACCAAGTTTAATGGACTGTTTCAGTGTGGTACCACATTACTACGTGATCCAATCCAGAAAAAGACCAGGATCTAGCCATCAAGTATGAGAAATGTGCGAAAGTATGAGCCTGATGAGGGCAAATCCCAGACCTAACCAAGACCTAACATGCGTTATTCTCTAAAATATTGTTCGTAACCAGGTTTAATGGACTGTTTCAGTATGGTACCACATTGCTGCGTGATCCAATCCAGAAAAAGCCCAGGATCTAGCCATCAAGTATGAGAAATATGCGAAAGTATGAGCCTGCTGAGGGCAAATCCTAGACCTAACCCAGACCTATCATGAGCTATTCTCTAAAATATTGATCCAAACCAGGTTTAATGGACTGTTTCAGTGTGGTACCACATTAGTACACGATCCAAACCAGAAAAAGCCCAGGATCTAGCCATCAAGTATGAGAAATGTGCGAAAGTATGAGCCTGATGAGGGCAAATCCTAGACCTAACCCAGACCTATCATGAGCTATTCTCTAAAATATTGATCCAAACCAGGTTTAATGGACTGTTTCAGTGTGGTACCACATTAGTACACGATCCAAACCAGAAAAAGCCCAGGATCTAGCCATCAAGTATGAGAAATGTGCGAAAGTATGAGCCTGATGAGGGCAAATCCTAGACCTAACCCAGACCTAACATGCGTTATCCTCCACAATATTTGTCAAGACCAGGTCTAATTGAATGTTTCAGTGTCGTACCACATTACTACGTGATGCAAACCAGAAAAAACCCAGAATCTGCTCAACAAGTATGTGAAAAACGCGAAACTATGAGCCTGATGAGGGCAAATCCCAGACCTATCCCAGACATAACATGCGTTATCCTCTAAAATATTGATCGAAACCAGGTTTAATGGACTTTTTCAGTGTGGTACCACATTACTACGTGATCCAAACCAGAAAAAACCCAGGATCCGTTCTACATGTATGTGAAGAATGCGAAAGTATGTGTCTGATGAGGGCAAATCCCAGGCCTAACCTAGACCTAGCATGCGTTATCCTCTAAAATATTCATCGAAAATAGGTTTAATGGACTGTTTCAGTGTGGTACCACATTACTACGTGATCCAATCCAGAAAAAGCCCAGGATCTAGCCATCAAGTATGAGAAATGTGCGAAATTATGACCCTGATGGGGGCAAATCCCAGGCCTAACCTAGACCTAACATGGGTTATACTCTAAAATATTTATCAAGACCAGATTTAGTTGAATGTTTCAGTGTGGTACTACATTGCTACGTGATCCAAACCAGAAAAAGGCCAGAATCTGGCCATCAGGTATGAGAAATATGCGAAAGTACGAGCCTGATGAGAGCAAATCCCAGACCTAACCTAGACCAAACATGAGTTATTCTCTAAAATATTCATCGAAACCAGGTTTAATGGACTTTTTCAGTGTGGTACCACATTACTACGTGATCCAAACCAGAAAAAACCCCGAATCCGTTCTACATGTATGTGAAGAATGCGAAAGTATGTGTCTGATGAGGGCAAATCCCAGGCCTAACCTAGACCTAACATGCGTTATCCTCCAAAATATTTATCAAGACCAGATTTAGTTGAATGTTTCAGTGTGGTACCACATTGCTACGTGATCCAAACCAGAAAAAACCCAGAATCTGTTCAACAAGTATGTGAAAAACGCGAAACAATGAGTCTGATGAGGGCAAATCCCAGACCTATCCCAGACATAACATGCCTTATCCTCTAAAATATTGATCGAAACCAGGTTTAATGGACTGTTTCAGTGTGGTACCACATTACTACGTGATCCAATCCAGAAAAAGCCCAGGATCTAACCTTCAGTATGAGAAATGTGCTAAAGTATGACCCTGATGGGGGCAAATCCTAGACCTAACCCAGACCTAACATGCGATATCCTCTAAAATATTGATCGATACTAGGTTTAATGGACTGTTTCAGAGTGGTAACACATTACTGCGTGATCCAATCCAGAAAAAGCCCAGGATCTAGCCATCAAGTATGAGAAATATGCGAAAGTATGAGCCTATTCAGGGCAAATCCTAGAACTAACCCAGGCCTAACATGAGTTATTCTCTAAAATATTGATCCAAACCAGGTTTAATGGACTGTTTCAGAGTGGTAACACATTACTGCGTGATCCAATCCAGAAAAAGCCCAGGATCTTGCCATCAAGTATGAGAAATATGCGAAAGTATGAGCCTATTCAGGGCAAATCCTAGAACTAACCCAGGCCTAACATGAGTTATTCTCTAAAATATTGATCCAAACCAGGTTTAATGGACTGTTTCAGTGTGGTACCACATTAGTACACGATCCAAACCAGAATAAGCCAGGGATCTGTTCAACAAGTATGTGAAAAACGCGAAAGTATGACCCTGATGAGGGCAAATCCCAGGCCTAACCTAGACCTAGCATGCGTTATCCTCCACAATATTTGTCAAGACCAGGTCTAATTGAATGTTTCAGTGTCGTACCACATTACTACGTGATGCAAACCAGAAAAAACCCAGAATCTGCTCAACAAGTATGTGAAAAACGCGAAACTATGAGCCTGATGAGGGCAAATCCCAGACCTATCCCAGACATAACATGCGTTATCCTCTAAAATATTGATCGAAACCAGGTTTAATGGACTTTTTCAGTGTGGTACCACATTACTACGTGATCCAAACCAGAAAAAACCCAGGATCCGTTCTACATGTATGTGAAGAATGCGAAAGTATGTGTCTGATGAGGGCAAATCCCAGGCCTAACCTAGACCTAGCATGCGTTATCCTCTAAAATATTCATCGAAAATAGGTTTAATGGACTGTTTCAGTGTGGTACCACATTACTACGTGATCCAATCCAGAAAAAGCCCAGGATCTAGCCATCAAGTATGAGAAATGTGCGAAATTATGACCCTGATGGGGGCAAATCCCAGGCCTAACCTAGACCTAACATGGGTTATCCTCTAAAATATTTATCAAGACCAGATTTAGTTGAATGTTTCAGTGTGGTACTACATTGCTACGTGATCCAAACCAGAAAAAGCCCAGGATCTAGCCATCAAGTATGAGAAATATGCGAAAGTATGAGCCTATTCAGGGCAAATCCTAGAACTAACCCAGGCCTAACATGAGTTATTCTCTAAAATATTGATCCAAACCAGGTTTAATGGACTGTTTCAGAGTGGTAACACATTACTGCGTGATCCAATCCAGAAAAAGCCCAGGATCTAGCCATCAAGTATGAGAAATATGCGAAAGTATGAGCCTATTCAGGGCAAATCCTAGAACTAACCCAGGCCTAACATGAGTTATTCTCTAAAATATTGATCCAAACCAGGTTTAATGGACTGTTTCAGTGTGGTACCACATTAGTACACGATCCAAACCAGAATAAGCCAGGGATCTGTTCAACAAGTATGTGAAAAACGCGAAAGTATGACCGTGATGAGGGCAAATCCCAGGCCTAACCTAGACCTAGCATGCGTTATCCTCCACAATATTTGTCAAGACCAGGTCTAATTGAATGTTTCAGTGTCGTACCACATTACTACGTGATGCAAACCAGAAAAAACCCAGAATCTGCTCAACAAGTATGTGAAAAACGCGAAACTATGAGCCTGATGAGGGCAAATCCCAGACCTATCCCAGACATAACATGCGTTATCCTCTAAAATATTGATCGAAACCAGGTTTAATGGACTTTTTCAGTGTGGTACCACATTACTACGTGATCCAAACCAGAAAAAACCCAGGATCCGTTCTACATGTATGTGAAGAATGCGAAAGTATGTGTCTGATGAGGGCAAATCCCAGGCCTAACCTAGACCTAGCATGCGTTATCCTCTAAAATATTCATCGAAAATAGGTTTAATGGACTGTTTCAGTGTGGTACCACATTACTACGTGATCCAATCCAGAAAAAGCCCAGGATCTAGCCATCAAGTATGAGAAATGTGCGAAATTATGACCCTGATGGGGGCAAATCCCAGGCCTAACCTAGACCTAACATGGGTTATCCTCTAAAATATTTATCAAGACCAGATTTAGTTGAATGTTTCAGTGTGGTACTACATTGCTACGTGATCCAAACCAGAAAAAGGCCAGAATCTGGCCATCAGGTATGAGAAATATGCGAAAGTACGAGCCTGATGAGAGCAAATCCCAGACCTAACCTAGACCAAACATGAGTTATTCTCTAAAATATTCATCGAAACCAGGTTTAATGGACTTTTTCAGTGTGGTACCACATTACTACGTGATCCAAACCAGAAAAAACCCAGGATCCGTTCTACATGTGTGTGAAGAATGCGAAAGTATGTGTCTGATGAGGGCAAATCCCAGGCCTAACCTAGACCTAACATGCGTTATCCTCCAAAATATTTATCAAGACCAGATTTAGTTGAATGTTTCAGTGTGGTACCACATTGCTACGTGATCCAAACCAGAAAAAACCCAGAATCTGTTCAACAAGTATGTGAAAAACGCGAAACTATGAGTCTGATGAGGGCAAATCCCAGACCTATCCCAGACATAACATGCCTTATCCTCTAAAATATTGATCGAAACCAGGTTTAATGGACTGTTTCAGTGTGGTACCACATTACTACGTGATCCAATCCAGAAAAAGCCCAGGATCTAACCTTCAGTATGAGAAATGTGCGAAAGTATGACCCTGATGAGGGCAAATCCCAGGCCTAACCTAGACCTAGCATGCGTTATCCTCCACAATATTTGTCAAGACCAGGTCTAATTGAATGTTTCAGTGTCGTACCACATTACTACGTGATGCAAACCAGAAAAAACCCAGAATCTGCTCAACAAGTATGTGAAAAACGCGAAACTATGAGCCTGATGAGGGCAAATCCCAGACCTATCCCAGACATAACATGCGTTATCCTCTAAAATATTGATCGAAACCAGGTTTAATGGACTTTTTCAGTGTGGTACCACATTACTACGTGATCCAAACCAGAAAAAACCCAGGATCCGTTCTACATGTATGTGAAGAATGCGAAAGTATGTGTCTGATGAGGGCAAATCCCAGGCCTAACCTAGACCTAGCATGCGTTATCCTCTAAAATATTCATCGAAAATAGGTTTAATGGACTGTTTCAGTGTGGTACCACATTACTACGTGATCCAATCCAGAAAAAGCCCAGGATCTAGCCATCAAGTATGAGAAATGTGCGAAATTATGACCCTGATGGGGGCAAATCCCAGGCCTAACCTAGACCTAACATGGGTTATCCTCTAAAATATTTATCAAGACCAGATTTAGTTGAATGTTTCAGTGTGGTACTACATTGCTACGTGATCCAAACCAGAAAAAGGCCAGAATCTGGCCAGCAGGTATGAGAAATATGCGAAAGTACGAGCCTGCTGAGGGCAAATCCTAGACTTAACCCAGACCTATCATGAGCTATTCTCTAAAATATTGATCCAAACCAGGTTTAATGGACTGTTTCAGTGTGGTACCACATTAGCACATGATCCAAACCAGAATAAGCCAGGGATCTGTTCAACAAGTATGTGAAAATCGCGAAATTATGACCCTGATGGGGGCAAATCCCAGGCCTAACCTAGACCTAGCATGCGCTATCCTCTAAAATATTCATCGAAAATAGGTTTAATGGACTGTTTCAGTGTGGTACCACATTACTACGTGATCCAATCCAGAAAAAGCCCAGGATCTAGCCATCAAGTATGAGAAATGTGCGAAAGTATGAGCCTGATGAGGGCAAATCCTAGACCTAACCCAGACCTAACATGCGTTATCCTCCACAATATTTGTCAAGACCAGGTCTAATTGAATGTTTCAGTGTCGTACCACATTACTACGTGATGCAAACCAGAAAAAACCCAGAATCTGCTCAACAAGTATGTGAAAAACGCGAAACTATGAGCCTGATGAGGGCAAATCCCAGACCTATCCCAGACATAACATGCGTTATCCTCTAAAATATTGATCGAAACCAGGTTTAATGGACTTTTTCAGTGTGGTACCACATTACTACGTGATCCAAACCAGAAAAAACCCAGGATCCGTTCTACATGTATGTGAAGAATGCGAAAGTATGTGTCTGATGAGGGCAAATCCCAGGCCTAACCTAGACCTAGCATGCGTTATCCTCTAAAATATTCATCGAAAATAGGTTTAATGGACTGTTTCAGTGTGGTACCACATTACTACGTGATCCAATCCAGAAAAAGCCCAGGATCTAGCCATCAAGTATGAGAAATGTGCGAAATTATGACCCTGATGGGGGCAAATCCCAGGCCTAACCTAGACCTAACATGAGTTATCCTCTAAAATATTTATCAAGACCAGATTTAGTTGAATGTTTCAGTGTGGTACTACATTGCTACGTGATCCAAACCAGAAAAAGGCCAGAATCTGGCCATCAGGTATGAGAAATATGCGAAAGTACGAGCCTGATGAGAGCAAATCCCAGACCTAACCTAGACCAAACATGAGTTATTCTCTAAAATATTCATCGAAACCAGGTTTAATGGACTTTTTCAGTGTGGTACCACATTACTACGTGATCCAAACCAGAAAAAACCCAGGATCCGTTCTACATGTATGTGAAGAATGCGAAAGTATGTGTCTGATGAGGGCAAATCCCAGGCCTAACCTAGACCTAACATGCGTTATCCTCCAAAATATTTATCAAGACCAGATTTAGTTGAATGTTTCAGTGTGGTACCACATTGCTACGTGATCCAAACCAGAAAAAACCCAGAATCTGTTCAACAAGTATGTGAAAAACGCGAAACTATGAGTCTGATGAGGGCAAATCCCAGACCTATCCCAGACATAACATGCCTTATCCTCTAAAATATTGATCGAAACCAGGTTTAATGGACTGTTTCAGTGTGGTACCACATTACTACGTGATCCAATCCAGAAAAAGCCCAGGATCTAACCTTCAGTATGAGAAATGTGCGAAAGTATGACCCTGATGGGGGCAAATCCTAGACCTAACCCAGACCTAACATGCGATATCCTCTAAAATATTGATCGATACTAGGTTTAATGGACTGTTTCAGAGTGGTAACACATTACTGCGTGATCCAATCCAGAAAAAGCCCAGGATCTAGCCATCAAGTATGAGAAATATGCGAAAGTATGAGCCTATTCAGGGCAAATCCTAGAACTAACCCAGGCCTAACATGCCTTATCCTCTAAAATATTGATGGAAACCAGGTTTAATGCACTGGTTCATTGTGGTACCACATTACTGCGTGATACAAACCAGAAAAACCCAGGATCTGTTCAACAAGTATGTGGAGAATGCGAAAGTATGTGTCTGATCAGGGTAAATCCCAGGCCTAACCTAGACATAACATGCGTTATCCTGTAAAATATTCATCGAAACCAGGTTTAATGGATTGTTTCAATGTGGTACCACATTACTACGTCATCCAATCCAGAAAAAGCCCAGGATCTATCCATCAAGTATGAGAAATGTGCGAAAGAATGAGCCTGTGGAGGGCAAATCCTAGACCTAACCCAGACCTAACATGCGTTATCCTCTAAAATATTTATCAAGACCAGGTCTAATTGAACGTTTCAGTGTGGTACCACATTACTACGTGATCCAAACCAGAAAAAACCCAGGATATGTCCAACAAGTATGTGGAGAATGCGAAAGCATGTGTCTGATGAGGGCAAATCCCAGGCCTAACCTAGACCTAACATGCGTTATCCTCTAAAATATTTATCAAGACCAGATTTAGTTGAATGTATCAGTGTGGCACCACATTACTACGTGATCCAAACCAGAAAAAACCCAGAATCTGTTCAACAAGTATGTGAAAAACGCGAAACTATGAGCCTGATGAGGGCAAATCCCAGACCTATCCCAGACATAACATGCGTTATCCTCTAAAATATTGATAGAAACCAGGTTTAATGGACTGTTTCAGTGTGGTACCACATTAGTACACGATCCAAACCAGAATAAGCCAGGGATCTGTTCAACAAGTATGTGAAAAACGCGAAAGTATGACCCTGATGAGGGCAAATCCCAGGCCTAACCTAGACCTAACATGCGTTATCCTCTAAAATATTCATTGAAACTAGGTTTAATGGACTGTTTCAGTGTGGTACCACATTACTACGTGATCCAAACCAGAAAAACCCAGGATCTGTTCAACAAGTATGTGAAAAATGCGAAAGTATGACCCTGATGAGGGCAAATCCCAGACCTATCCCAGACCTAACTTGCGTTGTCCTCTAAAATATTGATGGAAACCAGGTTTAATGCACTGGTTCATTGTGGTACCACATTACTGCGTGATACAAACCAGAAAAACCCAGGATCTGTTCAACAAGTATGTGAAATATGCGAAAGTGTGACCCTGATGAGGGCAAATCCCAGACCTAACGATGACCTAACATGCGTTATTCTCTAAAATATTGATCGAAACCAGGTCTAATGGAGTGTTTCAGTGTGGTACTACATTACTACGTGATCCAAACCAGGAAAAACCCAGGATCTGTTCTACAAGTATGTGAAAAACCCGAAACTATGAGCCTGATGAGGGAAAATCCCAGACCTATCTCAGACTTCACATGCGTTATCCTCTAAAATATTGATCGAAACCAGGGGTAATGGACTGTTTCAGTGTGGTACCACATTACTACGTGATCCAAACCAGAAAAAGCCAGGGATCTGTTCATCAAGTATGTTAAAAATGCGAAAGTATGTGTCTGATGAAGGCAAATCCCAGGCCCAACCTAGACATAACATGCGTTATCTCCTAATATATTGATCGAAACCAGGTTTAATTGAATGTTTCAGTGTGATACCACATTACGACGTGATCCAATCCAGAAAAAACCCAGGATCTGTTCAACAAGTATGTGGAGAATGCGAAAGTATGTGTCTGATCAGAGTAAATCCCAGGCCTAACCTAGACATAACATGCGCTATCCTGTAAAATATTCATCGAAACCAGGTTTAATGGACAGTTTCAGTGTGGTACCACATTACTACGTGATCCAATCCAGTAAAAGCCCAGGATCTAGCCATCAAGTATGAGAGATGTGCGAAAGTATGAGCCTGTGGAGGGCAAATCCTAGACCTAACCCAGACCTAACATGCGTTATCCCCTAAAATATTTATCAAGACCAGGTCTAATTGAATGTTTCAGTGTGGTACCACATTACTACGTGATCCAAACCAGAAAAAACCCAGGATATGTTCAACAAGTATGTGGAGAATGCGAAAGTATGTGTCTGATGAGGGCAAATCCCAGACCTAACCTAGACATAACATGCGTTATCCTCTGAAATATTCATCGAAACCAGGTTTAATGGACTGTTTCCGTGTGGTACCACATTACTACGGGAACCAAACCAGAATAAGCCAGGGATCTGTTCGACAAGTATGTGAAAAACGCGAAAGTATGACCCTGATGAGGGCAAATCCCAGGCCTAACCTGGACATAACATGCGCTATCCTCTAAAATATACATTGAAACTAGGTTTAATGGACTGTTTCAGTGTGGTACCACATTACTACGTGATCCAAACCAGAAAAACCCAGGATCTGTTCAACAAGTATGTGAAATATGCGAAAGTATGACCTTGATGAGGGCAAATCCCAGACCTAACCATGACCTAACATGCGTTATTCTCTAAAATATTGATCGAAACCAGGTTTAATGGACTGTTTCAGTGTGGTACCACATTACTACGTGATCCAAACCAGAAAAAACCCAGGATCTGTTCTACAAGTATGTGAAAAACCCGAAACTATGAGCCTGATGAGGGAAAATCCCAGACCTATCTCAGACTTCACATGCGTTATCCTCTAAAATATTGATCGAAACCAGGTTTAATGGACTGTTTCAGTGTGGTACCACATTACTACGTGATCCAATCCAGAAAAAGCCAGGGATCTGTTCATCAAGTATGTGAAAAATGCGAAAGTATGTGTCTGATGAAGGCAAATCCCAGGCCCAACCTAGACATAACATGCGTTATCTCCTAAAATATTGTTGAAACCAGGTTTAATTGAATGTTTCAGTGTGATACCACATTACGACGTGATCCAATCCAGAAAAAACCCAGGATCTGTTCAAGAAGTATGTGGAGAATGCGAAAGTATGTGTCTGATCAGGGTAAATCCGAGGCCTAACCTAGACATAACATGCGTTATCCTGTAAAATATTGATCGAAACCAGGTTTAATGGACTGTTTCAGTGTGGTACCACATTACTACGTGATCCAATCCAGAAAAAGCCCAGGATCTAGCCTTCAGTATGAGAAATGTGCGAAAGTATGACCCTGATGGGGGCAAATCCTAGACCTAACCCAGACCTAACATGCGTTATCCTCTAAAATATTTATCAAGACCAGGTCTAGTTGAATGTTTCAGTGTGGTACCACATTACTACGTGATCCAAACAAGAGAAAACCCAGGATATGTTCAACAAGTATGTGGAGAATGCGAAAGTATGTGTCTGATGAGGGCAAATCCCAGGCCTAACCTAGACCTAACATGCGATATCCTCTAAAATATTGATCGATACTAGGTTTAATGGACTGTTTCAGAGTGGTAACACATTACTGCGTGATCGAATCCAGAAAAAGCCCAGGATCTAGCCATCAAGTATGAGAAATATGCGAAAGTATGAGCCTATTCAGGGCAAATCCTAGAACTAACCCAGGCCTAACATGAGTTATTCTCTAAAATATTGATCCAAACCAGGTTTAATGGACTGTTTCAGTGTGGTACCACATTAGTACACGATCCAAACCAGAATAAGCCAGGGATCTGTTCAACAAGTATGTGAAAAACGCGAAAGTATGACCCTGATGAGGGCAAATCCCAGGCCTAACCTAGACCTAACATGCGTTATCCTCTAAAATATTCATTGAAACAAGGTTTAATGGACTGTTTCAGTGTGGTACCACATTACTACGTGATCCAAACCAGAAAAACCCAGGATCTGTTCAACAAGTATGTGAAAAGTATGCGAAAGTATGACCCTGATGAGGGCAAATCCCAGACCTATCCCAGACCTAACATGCGTTGTCCTCTAAAATATTGATGTAAACCAGGTTTAATGCACTGGTTCATTGTGGTACCACATTACTGCGTGATACAAACCAGAAAAACCCAGGATCTGTTCAACAAGTATGTGGAGAATGCGAAAGTATGTGTCTGATCAGGGTAAATCCCAGGCCTAACCTAGACATAACATGCGTTATCCTGTAAAATATTCATCGAAACCAGGTTTAATGGATTGTTTCAATGTGGTACCACATTACTACGTCATCCAATCCAGAAAAAGCCCAGGATCTATCCATCAAGTATGAGAAATGTGCGAACGAATGAGCCTGTGGAGGGCAAATCCTAGACCTAACCCAGACCTAACATGCGTTATCCTCTAAAATATTTATCAAGACCAGGTCTAATTGAACGTTTCAGTGTGGTACCACATTACTACGTGATCCAAACCAGAAAAAACCCAGGATATGTTCAACAAGTATGTGGAGAATGCGAAAGCATGTGTCTGATGAGGGCAAATCCTAGGCCTAACCTAGACCTAACATGCGTTATCCTCTAAAATATTTATCAAGACCAGATTTAGTTGAATGTATCAGTGTGGCACCACATTACTACGTGATCCAAACCAGAAAAACCCAGGATCTGTTCAACAAGTATGTGAAAAATGCGAAAGTATGACCCTGATGAGGGCAAATCCCAGACCTATCCCAGACCTAACTTGCGTTGTCCTCTAAAATATTGATGGAAACCAGGTTTAATGCACTGGTTCATTGTGGTACCACATTACTGCGTGATATAAACCAGAAAAACCCGGGATCTGTTCAACAAGTATGTGAAATATGCGAAAGTATGACCCTGATGAGGGCAAATCCCAGACCTAACCATGACCTAACATGCGTTATTCTCTAAAATATTGATCGAAACCAGGTTTAATGGCCTGTTTCAGTGTGGTACCACATTACTACGTGATCCAATCCAGTAAAAGCCCAGGATCTAGCCATCAAGTATGAGAGATGTGCGAAAGTATGAGCCTGTGGAGGGCAAATCCTAGACCTAACCCAGACCTAACATGCGTTATCCCCTAAAATATTTATCAAGACCAGGTCTAATTGAATGTTTCAGTGTGGTACCACATTACTACGTGATCCAAACCAGAAAAAACCCAGGATATGTTCAACAAGTATGTGGAGAATGCGAAAGTATGTGTCTGATGAGGGCAAATCCCAGGCCTAACCTAGACATAACATGCGTTATCCTCTGAAATATTCATCGAAACCAGGTTTAATGGACTGTTTCCGTGTGGTACCACATTACTACGGGAACCAAACCAGAATAAGCCAGGGATCTGTTCGACAAGTATGTGAAAAACGCGAAAGTATGACCCTGATGAGGGCAAATCCCAGGCCTAACCTGGACATAACATGCGCTATCCTCTAAAATATACATTGAAACTAGGTTTAATGGACTGTTTCAGTGTGGGACCACATTACTACGTGATCCAAACCAGAAAAACCCAGGATCTGTTCAACAAGTATGTGAAATATGCGAAAGTATGACCTTGATGAGGGCAAATCCCAGACCTAACCATGACCTAACATGCGTTATTCTCTAAAATATTGATCGAAACCAGGTTTAATGGACTGTTTCAGTGTGGTACCACATTACTACGTGATCCAAACCAGAAAAAACCCAGGATCTGTTCTACAAGTATGTGAAAAACCCGAAACTATGAGCCTGATGAGGGAAAATCCCAGACCTATCTCAGACTTCACATGCGTTATCCTCTAAAATATTGATCGAAACCAGGTTTAATGGACTGTTTCAGTGTGGTACCACATTACTACGTGATCCAATCCAGAAAAAGCCAGGGATCTGTTCATCAAGTATGTGAAAAATGCGAAAGTATGTGTCTGATGAAGGCAAATCCCAGGCCCAACCTAGACATAACATGCGTTATCTCCTAAAATATTGTTGAAACCAGGTTTAATTGAATGTTTCAGTGTGATACCACATTACGACGTGATCCAATCCAGAAAAAACCCAGGATCTGTTCAAGAAGTATGTGGAGAATGCGAAAGTATGTGTCTGATCAGGGTAAATCCGAGGCCTAACCTAGACATAACATGCGTTATCCTGTAAAATATTGATCGAAACCAGGTTTAATGGACTGTTTCAGTGTGGTACCACATTACTACGTGATCCAATCCAGAAAAAGCCCAGGATCTAGCCTTCAGTATGAGAAATGTGCGAAAGTATGACCCTGATGGGGGCAAATCCTAGACCTAACCCAGACCTAACATGCGTTATCCTCTAAAATATTTATCAAGACCAGGTCTAGTTGAATGTTTCAGTGTGGTACCACATTACTACGTGATCCAAACCAGAGAAAACCCAGGATATGTTCAACAAGTATGTGGAGAATGCGAAAGTATGTGTCTGATGAGGGCAAATCCCAGGCCTAACCTAGACCTAACATGCGATATCCTCTAAAATATTGATCGATACTAGGTTTAATGGACTGTTTCAGAGTGGTAACACATTACTGCGTGATCGAATCCAGAAAAAGCCCAGGATCTAGCCATCAAGTATGAGAAATATGCGAAAGTATGAGCCTATTCAGGGCAAATCCTAGAACTAACCCAGGCCTAACATGAGTTATTCTCTAAAATATTGATCCAAACCAGGTTTAATGGACTGTTTCAGTGTGGTACCACATTAGTACACGATCCAAACCAGAATAAGCCAGGGATCTGTTCAACAAGTATGTGAAAAACGCGAAAGTATGACCCTGATGAGGGCAAATCCCAGGCCTAACCTAGACCTAACATGCGTTATCCTCTAAAATATTCATTGAAACAAGGTTTAATGGACTGTTTCAGTGTGGTACCACATTACTACGTGATCCAAACCAGAAAACCCCAGGATCTGTTCAACAAGTATGTGAAAAGTATGCGAAAGTATGACCCTGATGAGGGCAAATCCCAGACCTATCCCAGAGCTAACATGCGTTGTCCTCTAAAATATTGATGTAAACCAGGTTTAATGCACTGGTTCATTGTGGTACCACATTACTGCGTGATACAAACCAGAAAAACCCAGGATCTGTTCAACAAGTATGTGGAGAATGCGAAAGTATGTGTCTGATCAGGGTAAATCCCAGGCCTAACCTAGACATAACATGCGTTATCCTGTAAAATATTCATCGAAACCAGGTTTAATGGATTGTTTCAATGTGGTACCACATTACTACGTCATCCAATCCAGAAAAAGCCCAGGATCTATCCATCAAGTATGAGAAATGTGCGAACGAATGAGCCTGTGGAGGGCAAATCCTAGACCTAACCCAGACCTAACATGCGTTATCCTCTAAAATATTTATCAAGACCAGGTCTAATTGAACGTTTCAGTGTGGTACCACATTACTACGTGATCCAAACCAGAAAAAACCCAGGATATGTTCAACAAGTATGTGGAGAATGCGAAAGCATGTGTCTGATGAGGGCAAATCCTAGGCCTAACCTAGACCTAACATGCGTTATCCTCTAAAATATTTATCAAGACCAGATTTAGTTGAATGTATCAGTGTGGCACCACATTACTACGTGATCCAAACCAGAAAAACCCAGGATCTGTTCAACAAGTATGTGAAAAATGCGAAAGTATGACCCTGATGAGGGCAAATCCCAGACCTAT
Source organism: Colletes latitarsis (assembly GCF_051014445.1). NCBI lineage: Eukaryota > Metazoa > Arthropoda > Insecta > Hymenoptera > Colletidae > Colletes > Colletes latitarsis. The sequence continues at coordinate 7,671,532 of NC_135134.1, read as the reverse complement.
CCCAGACCTAACTTGCGTTGTCCTCTAAAATATTGATGGAAACCAGGTTTAATGCACTGGTTCATTGTGGTACCACAGTACTGCGTGATATAAACCAGAAAAACCCGGGATCTGTTCAACAAGTATGTGAAATATGCGAAAGTATGACCCTGATGAGGGCAAATCCCAGACCTAACCATGACCTAACATGCGTTATTCTCTAAAATATTGATCGAAACCAGGTTTAATGGCCTGTTTCAGTGTGGTACCACATTACTACGTGATCCAATCCAGTAAAAGCCCAGGATCTAGCCATCAAGTATGAGAGATGTGCGAAAGTATGAGCCTGTGGAGGGCAAATCCTAGACCTAACCCAGACCTAACATGCGTTATCCCCTAAAATATTTATCAAGACCAGGTCTAATTGAATGTTTCAGTGTGGTACCACATTACTACGTGATCCAAACCAGAAAAAACCCAGGATATGTTCAACAAGTATGTGGAGAATGCGAAAGTATGTGTCTGATGAGGGCAAATCCCAGGCCTAACCTAGACATAACATGCGTTATCCTCTGAAATATTCATCGAAACCAGGTTTAATGGACTGTTTCCGTGTGGTACCACATTACTACGGGAACCAAACCAGAATAAGCCAGGGATCTGTTCGACAAGTATGTGAAAAACGCGAAAGTATGACCCTGATGAGGGCAAATCCCAGGCCTAACCTGGACATAACATGCGCTATCCTCTAAAATATACATTGAAACTAGGTTTAATGGACTGTTTCAGTGTGGTACCACATTACTACGTGATCCAAACCAGAAAAACCCAGGATCTGTTCAACAAGTATGTGAAATATGCGAAAGTATGACCTTGATGAGGGCAAATCCCAGACCTAACCATGACCTAACATGCGTTATTCTCTAAAATATTGATCGAAACCAGGTTTAATGGACTGTTTCAGTGTGGTACCACATTACTACGTGATCCAAACCAGAAAAAACCCAGGATCTGTTCTACAAGTATGTGAAAAACCCGAAACTATGAGCCTGATGAGGGAAAATCCCAGACCTATCTCAGACTTCACATGCGTTATCCTCTAAAATATTGATCGAAACCAGGTTTAGTGGACTGTTTCAGTGTGGTACCACATTACTACGTGATCCAATCCAGAAAAAGCCAGGGATCTGTTCATCAAGTATGTGAAAAATGCGAAAGTATGTGTCTGATGAAGGCAAATCCCAGGCCCAACCTAGACGTAACATGCGTTATCTCCTAAAATATTGTTGAAACCAGGTTTAATTGAATGTTTCAGTGTGATACCACATTACGACGTGATCCAATCCAGAAAAAACCCAGGATCTGTTCAAGAAGTATGTGGAGAATGCGAAAGTATGTGTCTGATCAGGGTAAATCCGAGGCCTAACCTAGACATAACATGCGTTATCCTGTAAAATATTGATCGAAACCAGGTTTAATGGACTGTTTCAGTGTGGTACCACATTACTACGTGATCCAATCCAGAAAAAGCCCAGGATCTAGCCTTCAGTATGAGAAATGTGCGAAAGTATGACCCTGATGGGGGCAAATCCTAGACCTAACCCAGACCTAACATGCGTTATCCTCTAAAATATTTATCAAGACCAGGTCTAGTTGAATGTTTCAGTGTGGTACCACATTACTACGTGATCCAAACCAGAGAAAACCCAGGATATGTTCAACAAGTATGTGGAGAATGCGAAAGTATGTGTCTGATGAGGGCAAATCCCAGGCCTAACCTAGACCTAACATGCGATATCCTCTAAAATATTGATCGATACTAGGTTTAATGGACTGTTTCAGAGTGGTAACACATTACTGCGTGATCGAATCCAGAAAAAGCCCAGGATCTAGCCATCAAGTATGAGAAATATGCGAAAGTATGAGCCTATTCAGGGCAAATCCTAGAACTAACCCAGGCCTAACATGAGTTATTCTCTAAAATATTGATCCAAACCAGGTTTAATGGACTGTTTCAGTGTGGTACCACATTAGTACACGATCCAAACCAGAATAAGCCAGGGATCTGTTCAACAAGTATGTGAAAAACGCGAAAGTATGACCCTGATGAGGGCAAATCCCAGGCCTAACCTAGACCTAACATGCGTTATCCTCTAAAATATTCATTGAAACAAGGTTTAATGGACTGTTTCAGTGTGGTACCACATTACTACGTGATCCAAACCAGAAAAACCCAGGATCTGTTCAACAAGTATGTGAAAAGTATGCGAAAGTATGACCCTGATGAGGGCAAATCCCAGACCTATCCCAGACCTAACATGCGTTGTCCTCTAAAATATTGATGTAAACCAGGTTTAATGCACTGGTTCATTGTGGTACCACATTACTGCGTGATACAAACCAGAAAAACCCAGGATCTGTTCAACAAGTATGTGGAGAATGCGAAAGTATGTGTCTGATCAGGGTAAATCCCAGGCCTAACCTAGACATAACATGCGTTATCCTGTAAAATATTCATCGAAACCAGGTTTAATGGATTGTTTCAATGTGGTACCACATTACTACGTCATCCAATCCAGAAAAAGCCCAGGATCTATCCATCAAGTATGAGAAATGTGCGAAAGAATGAGCCTGTGGAGGGCAAATCCTAGACCTAACCCAGACCTAACATGCGTTATCCTCTAAAATATTTATCAAGACCAGGTCTAATTGAACGTTTCAGTGTGGTACCACATTACTACGTGATCCAAACCAGAAAAAACCCAGGATATGTTCAACAAGTATGTGGAGAATGCGAAAGCATGTGTCTGATGAGGGCAAATCCTAGGCCTAACCTAGACCTAACATGCGTTATCCTCTAAAATATTTATCAAGACCAGATTTAGTTGAATGTATCAGTGTGGCACCACATTACTACGTGATCCAAACCAGAAAAACCCAGGATCTGTTCAACAAGTATGTGAAAAATGCGAAAGTATGACCCTGATGAGGGCAAATCCCAGACCTATCCCAGACCTAACTTGCGTTGTCCTCTAAAATATTGATGGAAACCAGGTTTAATGCACTGGTTCATTGTGGTACCACATTACTGCGTGATATAAACCAGAAAAACCCGGGATCTGTTCAACAAGTATGTGAAATATGCGAAAGTATGACCCTGATGAGGGCAAATCCCAGACCTAACCATGACCTAACATGCGTTATTCTCTAAAATATTGATCGAAACCAGGTTTAATGGCCTGTTTCAGTGTGGTACCACATTACTACGTGATCCAAACCAGAAAAAACCCAGGATCTGTTCTACAAGTATGTGAAAAACCCGAAACTATGGGCCTGATGAGGGAAAATCCCAGACCTATCTCAGACTTCACATGCGTTATCCTCTAAAATATTGATCGAAACCAGGTTTAATGGACTGTTTCAGTGTAGTACCACATTACTACGTAATCCAAACCAGAAAAAGCCAGGGATCTGTTCATCAAGTATGTGAAAAATGCGAAAGTATGTGTCTGATAAAGGCAAATCCCAGGCCGAACATAGACATAACATGCGTTATCTCCTAAAATATGATCGAAACCAGGTTTAATTGAATGTTTCAGTGTGGTACCACATTACTACGTGATCCAAACCAGAAAAAACCCAGAATCTGTTCAACAAGTATGTGAAAAACGCGAAACTATGAGCCTGATGAGGGCAAATCCCAGACCTATCCCAGACATAACATGCGTTATCCTCTAAAATATTGATAGAAACCAGGTTTAATGGACTGTTTCAGTGTGGTACCACATTAGTACACGATCCAAACCAGAATAAGCCAGGGATCTGTTCAACAAGTATGTGAAAAACGCGAAAGTATGACCCTGATGAGGGCAAATCCCAGACCTATCCCAGACCTAACTTGCGTTGTCCTCTAAAATATTGATGGAAACCAGGTTTAATGCACTGGTTCATTGTGGTACCACATTACTGCGTGATACAAACCAGAAAAACCCGGGATCTGTTCAACAAGTATGTGAAATATGCGAAAGTATGACCCTGATGAGGGCAAATCCCAGACCTAACCATGACCTAACATGCGTTATTCTCTAAAATATTGATCGAAACCAGGTTTAATGGCCTGTTTCAGTGTGGTACCACATTACTACGTGATCCAAACAAGAAAAAACCCAGGATCTGTTCTACAAGTATGTGAAAAACCCGAAACTATGAGCCTAATGAGGGAAAATCCCAGACCTATCTCAGACTTCACATGCGTTATCCTCTAAAATATTGATCGAAACCAGGTTTAATGGACTGTTTCAGTGTAGTACCACATTACTACGTGATCCAAACCAGAAAAAGCCAGGGATCCGTTCATCAAGTATGTGAAAAATGCGAAAGTATGTGTGTTGATGAAGGCAAATCCCAGGCCCAACCTAGACATAACATGCGTTATCTCCTAAAATATTGATCGAAACCAGGTTTAATTGAATGTTTCAGTGTGATACCACATTACGACGTGATCCAATCCAGAAAAAACCCAGGATCTGTTCTACAAGTATGTGAAAAACGCGAAAGTATGACCCTGATGAGGGCAAATCCCAGGCCCAACCTAGACCTAACATGCGTTATCCTCTAAAATATTCATTGAAACTAGGTTTAATGGACTGTTTCAGTGTGGTACCACATTACTACGTGATCCAAACCAGACAAACCCAGGATCTGTTCAACAAGTATGTGAAAAATGCGAAAGTATGACCCTGATGAGGGCAAATCCCAGACCTATCCCAGACCTAACTTGCGTTGTCCTCTAAAATATTGATGGAAACCAGGTTTAATGCACTGGTTCATTGTGGTACCACATTACTGCGTGATACAAACCAGAAAAACCCAGGATCTGTTCAACAAGTATGTGAAATATGCGAAAGTATGACCCTGATGATGGCAAATCCCAGACCTAACGATGACCTAACATGCGTTATTCTCTAAAATATTGATCGAAACCAGGTCTAATGGAGTGTTTCAGTGTGGTACTACATTACTACGTGATCCAAACCAGAAAAATCCCAGGATCTGTTCTACAAGTATGTGAAAAACCCGAAACTATGAGCCTGATGAGGGAAAATCCCAGACCTATCTCAGACTTCACATGCGTTATCCTCTAAAATATTGATCGAAACCAGGGGTAATGGACTGTTTCAGTGTGGTACCACATTACTACGTGATCCAAACCAGAAAAAGCCAGGGATCTATTCATCAAGTATGTGAAAAATGCGAAAGTATGTGTGTTGATGAAGGCAAATCCCAGGCCCAACCTAGACATAACATGCGTCATCTCCTAAAATATTGTTTGAAACCAGGTTTAATTGAATGTTTCAGTGTGATACCACATTACGACGTGATCCAATCCAGAAAAAACCCAGGATCTGTTCAACAAGTATGTGGAGAATGCGAAAGTATGTGTCTGATCAGGGTAAATCCCAGGCCTAACCTAGACATAACATGCGTTATCCTGTAAAATATTGATCGAAACCAGGTTTAATGGACTGTTTCAGTGTGGTACCACATTACTACGTGATCCAATCCAGAAAAAGCCCAGGATCTAGCCTTCAGTATGAGAAATGTGCGAAAGTATGACCCTGATGGGGGCAAATCCTAGACCTAACCCAGACCTAACATGCGTTATCCTCTAAAATATTTATCAAGACCAGGTCTAGTTGAATGTTTCAGTGTGGTACCACATTACTACGTGATCCAAACCAGAGAAAACCCAGGATATGTTCAACAAGTATGTGGAGAATGCGAAAGTATGTGTCTGATGAGGGCAAATCCCAGGCCTAACCTAGACCTAACATGCGATATCCTCTAAAATATTGATCGATACTAGGTTTAATGGACTGTTTCAGAGTGGTAACACATTACTGCGTGATCGAATCCAGAAAAAGCCCAGGATCTAGCCATCAAGTATGAGAAATATGCGAAAGTATGAGCCTATTCAGGGCAAATCCTAGAACTAACCCAGGCCTAACATGAGTTATTCTCTAAAATATTGATCCAAACCAGGTTTAATGGACTGTTTCAGTGTGGTACCACATTAGTACACGATCCAAACCAGAATAAGCCAGGGATCTGTTCAACAAGTATGTGAAAAACGCGAAAGTATGACCCTGATGAGGGCAAATCCCAGGCCTAACCTAGACCTAGCATGCGTTATCCTCCACAATATTTGTCAAGACCAGGTCTAATTGAATGTTTCAGTGTCGTACCACATTACTACGTGATGCAAACCAGAAAAAACCCAGAATCTGCTCAACAAGTATGTGAAAAACGCGAAACTATGAGCCTGATGAGGGCAAATCCCAGACCTATCCCAGACATAACATGCGTTATCCTCTAAAATATTGATCGAAACCAGGTTTAATGGACTTTTTCAGAGTGGTACCACATTACTACGTGATCCAAACCAGAAAAAACCCAGGATCCGTTCTACATGTATGTGAAGAATGCGAAAGTATGTGTCTGATGAGGGCAAATCCCAGGCCTAACCTAGACCTAGCATGCGTTATCCTCTAAAATATTCATCGAAAATAGGTTTAATGGACTGTTTCAGTGTGGTACCACATTACTACGTGATCCAATCCAGAAAAAGCCCAGGATCTAGCCATCAAGTATGAGAAATGTGCGAAATTATGACCCTGATGGGGGCAAATCCCAGGCCTAACCTAGACCTAACATGGGTTATCCTCTAAAATATTTATCAAGACCAGATTTAGTTGAATGTTTCAGTGTGGTACTACATTGCTACGTGATCCAAACCAGAAAAAGGCCAGAATCTGGCCATCAGGTATGAGAAATATGCGAAAGTACGAGCCTGATGAGAGCAAATCCCAGACCTAACCTAGACCAAACATGAGTTATTCTCTAAAATATTCATCGAAACCAGGTTTAATGGACTTTTTCAGTGTGGTACCACATTACTACGTGATCCAAACCAGAAAAAACCCAGGATCCGTTCTACATGTATGTGAAGAATGCGAAAGTATGTGTCTGATGAGGGCAAATCCCAGGCCTAACCTAGACCTAACATGCGTTATCCTCCAAAATATTTATCAAGACCAGATTTAGTTGAATGTTTCAGTGTGGTACCACATTGCTACGTGATCCAAACCAGAAAAAACCCAGAATCTGTTCAACAAGTATGTGAAAAACGCGAAACTATGAGTCTGATGAGGGCAAATCCCAGACCTATCCCAGACATAACATGCCTTATCCTCTAAAATATTGATCGAAACCAGGTTTAATGGACTGTTTCAGTGTGGTACCACATTACTACGTGATCCAATCCAGAAAAAGCCCAGGATCTAACCTTCAGTATGAGAAATGTGCGAAAGTATGACCCTGATGAGGGCAAATCCCAGGCCTAACCTAGACCTAGCATGCGTTATCCTCCACAATATTTGTCAAGACCAGGTCTAATTGAATGTTTCAGTGTCGTACCACATTACTACGTGATGCAAACCAGAAAAAACCCAGAATCTGCTCAACAAGTATGTGAAAAACGCGAAACTATGAGCCTGATGAGGGCAAATCCCAGACCTATCCCAGACATAACATGCGTTATCCTCTAAAATATTGATCGAAACCAGGTTTAATGGACTTTTTCAGTGTGGTACCACATTACTACGTGATCCAAACCAGAAAAAACCCAGGATCCGTTCTACATGTATGTGAAGAATGCGAAAGTATGTGTCTGATGAGGGCAAATCCCAGGCCTAACCTAGACCTAGCATGCGTTATCCTCTAAAATATTCATCGAAAATAGGTTTAATGGACTGTTTCAGTGTGGTACCACATTACTACGTGATCCAATCCAGAAAAAGCCCAGGATCTAGCCATCAAGTATGAGAAATGTGCGAAATTATGACCCTGATGGGGGCAAATCCCAGGCCTAACCTAGACCTAACATGGGTTATCCTCTAAAATATTTATCAAGACCAGATTTAGTTGAATGTTTCAGTGTGGTACTACATTGCTACGTGATCCAAACCAGAAAAAGGCCAGAATCTGGCCAGCAGGTATGAGAAATATGCGAAAGTACGAGCCTGCTGAGGGCAAATCCTAGACTTAACCCAGACCTATCATGAGCTATTCTCTAAAATATTGATCCAAACCAGGTTTAATGGACTGTTTCAGTGTGGTACCACATTAGCACATGATCCAAACCAGAATAAGCCAGGGATCTGTTCAACAAGTATGTGAAAATCGCGAAATTATGACCCTGATGGGGGCAAATCCCAGGCCTAACCTAGACCTAGCATGCGCTATCCTCTAAAATATTCATCGAAAATAGGTTTAATGGACTGTTTCAGTGTGGTACCACATTACTACGTGATCCAATCCAGAAAAAGCCCAGGATCTAGCCATCAAGTATGAGAAATATGCGAAAGTACGAGCCTGATGAGAGCAAATCCCAGACCTAACCTAGACCAAACATGAGTTATTCTCTAAAATATTCATCGAAACCAGGTTTAATGGACTTTTTCAGTGTGGTACCACATTACTACGTGATCCAAACCAGAAAAAACCCCGAATCCGTTCTACATGTATGTGAAGAATGCGAAAGTATGTGTCTGATGAGGGCAAATCCCAGGCCTAACCTAGACCTAACATGCGTTATCCTCCAAAATATTTATCAAGACCAGATTTAGTTGAATGTTTCAGTGTGGTACCACATTGCTACGTGATAAAAACCAGAAAAAACCCAGAATCTGTTCAACAAGTATGTGAAAAACGCGAAACTATGAGTCTGATGAGGGCAAATCCCAGACCTATCCCAGACATAACATGCCTTATCCTCTAAAATATTGATCGAAACCAGGTTTAATGGACTGTTTCAGTGTGGTACCACATTACTACGTGATCCAATCCAGAAAAAGCCCAGGATCTAACCTTCAGTATGAGAAATGTGCGAAAGTATGACCCTGATGGGGGCAAATCCTAGACCTAACCCAGACCTAACATGCGATATCCTCTAAAATATTGATCGATACTAGGTTTAATGGACTGTTTCAGAGTGGTAACACATTACTGCGTGATCCAATCCAGAAAAAGCCCAGGATCTAGCCATCAAGTATGAGAAATATGCGAAAGTATGAGCCTATTCAGGGCAAATCCTAGAACTAACCCAGGCCTAACATGAGTTATTCTCTAAAATATTGATCCAAACCAGGTTTAATGGACTGTTTCAGAGTGGTAACACATTACTGCGTGATCCAATCCAGAAAAAGCCCAGGATCTAGCCATCAAGTATGAGAAATATGCGAAAGTATGAGCCTATTCAGGGCAAATCCTAGAACTAACCCAGGCCTAACATGAGTTATTCTCTAAAATATTGATCCAAACCAGGTTTAATGGACTGTTTCAGTGTGGTACCACATTAGTACACGATCCAAACCAGAATAAGCCAGGGATCTGTTCAACAAGTATGTGAAAAACGCGAAAGTATGACCCTGATGAGGGCAAATCCCAGGCCTAACCTAGACCTAGCATGCGTTATCCTCCACAATATTTGTCAAGACCAGGTCTAATTGAATGTTTCAGTGTCGTACCACATTACTACGTGATGCAAACCAGAAAAAACCCAGAATCTGCTCAACAAGTATGTGAAAAACGCGAAACTATGAGCCTGATGAGGGCAAATCCCAGACCTATCCCAGACATAACATGCGTTATCCTCTAAAATATTGATCGAAACCAGGTTTAATGGACTTTTTCAGTGTGGTACCACATTACTACGTGATCCAAACCAGAAAAAACCCAGGATCCGTTCTACATGTATGTGAAGAATGCGAAAGTATGTGTCTGATGAGGGCAAATCCCAGGCCTAACCTAGACCTAGCATGCGTTATCCTCTAAAATATTCATCGAAAATAGGTTTAATGGACTGTTTCAGTGTGGTACCACATTACTACGTGATCCAAACCAGAAAAAACCCAGGATCCGTTCTACATGTATGTGAAGAATGCGAAAGTATGTGTCTGATGAGGGCAAATCCCAGGCCTAACCTAGACCTAACATGCGTTATCCTCCAAAATATTTATCAAGACCAGATTTAGTTGAATGTTTCAGTGTGGTACCACATTGCTACGTGATCCAAACCAGAAAAAACCCAGAATCTGTTCAACAAGTATGTGAAAAACGCGAAACTATGAGTCTGATGAGGGCAAATCCCAGACCTATCCCAGACATAACATGCCTTATCCTCTAAAATATTGATCGAAACCAGGTTTAATGGACTGTTTCAGTGTGGTACCACATTACTACGTGATCCAATCCAGAAAAAGCCCAGGATCTAACCTTCAGTATGAGAAATGTGCGAAAGTATGACCCTGATGGGGGCAAATCCTAGACCTAACCCAGACCTAACATGCGATATCCTCTAAAATATTGATCGATACTAGGTTTAATGGACTGTTTCAGAGTGGTAACACATTACTGCGTGATCCAATCCAGAAAAAGCCCAGGATCTAGCCATCAAGTATGAGAAATATGCGAAAGTATGAGCCTATTCAGGGCAAATCCTAGAACTAACCCAGGCCTAACATGAGTTATTCTCTAAAATATTGATCCAAACCAGGTTTAATGGACTGTTTCAGTGTGGTACCACATTAGTACACGATCCAAACCAGAATAAGCCAGGGATCTGTTCAACAAGTATGTGAAAAACGCGAAAGTATGACCCTGATGAGGGCAAATCCCAGGCCTAACCGAGACCTAACATGCGTTATCCTCTAAAATATTTATCAAGACCAGATTTAGTTGAATGTATCAGTGTGGCACCACATTACTACGTGATCCAAACCAGAAAAAACCCAGAATCTGTTCAACAAGTATGTGAAAAACGCGAAACTATGAGCCTGATGAGGGCAAATCCCAGACCTATCCCAGACATAACATGCGTTATCCTCTAAAATATTGATAGAAACCAGGTTTAATGGACTGTTTCAGTGTGGTACCACATTAGTACACGATCCAAACCAGAATAAGCCAGGGATCTGTTCAACAAGTATGTGAAAAACGCGAAAGTATGACCCTGATGAGGGCAAATCCCAGGCCTAACCTAGACCTAACATGCGTTATCCTCTAAAATATTCATTGAAACTAGGTTTAATGGACTGTTTCAGTGTGGTACCACATTACTACGTGATCCAAACCAGAAAAACCCAGGATCTGTTCAACAAGTATGTGAAAAATGCGAAAGTATGACCCTGATGAGGGCAAATCCCAGACCTATCCCAGACCTAACTTGCGTTGTCCTCTAAAATATTGATGGAAACCTGGTTTAATGCACTGGTTCATTGTGGTACCACATTACTGCGTGATACAAACCAGAAAAACCCAGGATCTGTTCAACAAGTATGTGAAATATGCGAAAGTGTGACCCTGATGAGGGCAAATCCCAGACCTAACGATGACCTAACATGCGTTATTCTCTAAAATATTGATCGAAACCAGGTCTAATGGAGTGTTTCAGTGTGGTACTACATTACTACGTGATCCAAACCAGAAAAAACCCAGGATCTGTTCTACAAGTATGTGAAAAACCCGAAACTATGAGCCTGATGAGGGAAAATCCCAGACCTATCTCAGACTTCACATGCGTTATCCTCTAAAATATTGATCGAAACCAGGGGTAATGGACTGTTTCAGTGTGGTACCACATTACTACGTGATCCAAACCAGAAAAAGCCAGGGATCTGTTCATCAAGTATGTTAAAAATGCGAAAGTATGTGTCTGATGAAGGCAAATCCCAGGCCCAACCTAGACATAACATGCGTTATCTCCTAATATATTGATCGAAACCAGGTTTAATTGAATGTTTCAGTGTGATACCACATTACGACGTGATCCAATCCAGAAAAAACCCAGGATCTGTTCAACAAGTATGTGGAGAATGCGAAAGTATGTGTCTGATCAGAGTAAATCCCAGGCCTAACCTAGACATAACATGCGCTATCCTGTAAAATATTCATCGAAACCAGGTTTAATGGACAGTTTCAGTGTGGTACCACATTACTACGTGATCCAATCCAGTAAAAGCCCAGGATCTAGCCATCAAGTATGAGAGATGTGCGAAAGTATGAGCCTGTGGAGGGCAAATCCTAGACCTAACCCAGACCTAACATGCGTTATCCCCTAAAATATTTATCAAGACCAGGTCTAATTGAATGTTTCAGTGTGGTACCACATTACTACGTGATCCAAACCAGAAAAAACCCAGGATATGTTCAACAAGTATGTGGAGAATGCGAAAGTATGTGTCTGATGAGGGCAAATCCCAGGCCTAACCTAGACATAACATGCGTTATCCTCTGAAATATTCATCGAAACCAGGTTTAATGGACTGTTTCCGTGTGGTACCACATTACTAGGGGAACCAAACCAGAATAAGCCAGGGATCTGTTCGACAAGTATGTGAAAAACGCGAAAGTATGACCCTGATGAGGGCAAATCCCAGGCCTAACCTGGACATAACATGCGCTATCCTCTAAAATATACATTGAAACTAGGTTTAATGGACTGTTTCAGTGTGGTACCACATTACTACGTGATCCAAACCAGAAAAACCCAGGATCTGTTCAACAAGTATGTGAAATATGCGAAAGTATGACCTTGATGAGGGCAAATCCCAGACCTAACCATGACCTAACATGCGTTATTCTCTAAAATATTGATCGAAACCAGGTTTAATGGACTATTTCAGTGTGGTACCACATTACTACGTGATCCAAACCAGAAAAAACCCAGGATCTGTTCTACAAGTATGTGAAAAAGCCGAAACTATGAGCCTGATGAGGGAAAATCCCAGACCTATCTCAGACTTCACATGCGTTATCCTCTAAAATATTGATCGAAACCAGGTTTAATGGACTGTTTCAGTGTGGTACCACATTACTACGTGATCCAATCCAGAAAAAGCCAGGGATCTGTTCATCAAGTATGTGAAAAATGCGAAAGTATGTGTCTGATGAAGGCAAATCCCAGGCCCAACCTAGACATAACATGCGTTATCTCCTAAAATATTGTTGAAACCAGGTTTAATTGAATGTTTCAGTGTGATACCACATTACGACGTGATCCAATCCAGAAAAAACCCAGGATCTGTTCAAGAAGTATGTGGAGAATGCGAAAGTATGTGTCTGATCAGGGTAAATCCGAGGCCTAACCTAGACATAACATGCGTTATCCTGTAAAATATTGATCGAAACCAGGTTTAATGGACTGTTTCAGTGTGGTACCACATTACTACGTGATCCAATCCAGAAAAAGCCCAGGATCTAGCCTTCAGTATGAGAAATGTGCGAAAGTATGACCCTGATGGGGGCAAATCCTAGACCTAACCCAGACCTAACATGCGTTATCCTCTAAAATATTTATCAAGACCAGGTCTAGTTGAATGTTTCAGTGTGGTACCACATTACTACGTGATCCAAACCAGAGAAAACCCAGGATATGTTCAACAAGTATGTGGAGAATGCGAAAGTATGTGTCTGATGAGGGCAAATCCCAGGCCTAACCTAGACCTAACATGCGATATCCTCTAAAATATTGATCGATACTAGGTTTAATGGACTGTTTCAGAGTGGTAACACATTACTGCGTGATCCAATCCAGAAAAAGCCCAGGATCTAGCCATCAAGTATGAGAAATATGCGAAAGTATGAGCCTATTCAGGGCAAATCCTAGAACTAACCCAGGCCTAACATGAGTTATTCTCTAAAATATTGATCCAAACCAGGTTTAATGGACTGTTTCAGTGTGGTACCACATTAGTACACGATCCAAACCAGAATAAGCCAGGGATCTGTTCAACAAGTATGTGAAAAACGCGAAAGTATGACCCTGATGAGGGCAAATCCCAGGCCTAACCTAGACCTAGCATGCGTTATCCTCTAAAATATTCATTGAAACAAGGTTTAATGGACTGTTTCAGTGTCGTACCACATTACTACGTGATGCAAACCTGAAAAAACCCAGAATCTGCTCAACAAGTATGTGAAAAACGCGAAACTATGAGCCTGATGAGGGCAAATCCCAGACCTATCCCAGACATAACATGCGTTATCCTCTAAAATATTGATCGAAACCAGGTTTAATGGACTTTTTCAGTGTGGTACCACATTACTACGTGATCCAAACCAGAAAAAACCCAGGATCCGTTCTACATGTATGTGAAGAATGCGAAAGTATGTGTCTGATGAGGGCAAATCCCAGGCCTAACCTAGACCTAGCATGCGTTATCCTCTAAAATATTCATCGAAAATAGGTTTAATGGACTGTTTCAGTGTGGTACCACATTACTACGTGATCCAATCCAGAAAAAGCCCAGGATCTAGCCATCAAGTATGAGAAATGTGCGAAATTATGACCCTGATGGGGGCAAATCCCAGGCCTAACCTAGACCTAACATGGGTTATCCTCTAAAATATTTATCAAGACCAGATTTAGTTGAATGTTTCAGTGTGGTACTACATTGCTACGTGATCCAAACCAGAAAAAGGCCAGAATCTGGCCATCAGGTATGAGAAATATGCGAAAGTACGAGCCTGATGAGAGCAAATCCCAGACCTAACCTAGACCAAACATGAGTTATTCTCTAAAATATTCATCGAAACCAGGTTTAATGGACTTTTTCAGTGTGGTACCACATTACTACGTGATCCAAACCAGAAAAAACCCAGGATCCGTTCTACATGTATGTGAAGAATGCGAAAGTATGTGTCTGATGAGGGCAAATCCCAGGCCTAACCTAGACCTAACATGCGTTATCCTCCAAAATATTTATCAAGACCAGATTTAGTTGAATGTTTCAGTGTGGTACCACATTGCTACGTGATCCAAACCAGAAAAAACCCAGAATCTGTTCAACAAGTATGTGAAAAACGCGAAACTATGAGTCTGATGAGGGCAAATCCCAGACCTATCCCAGACATAACATGCCTTATCCTCTAAAATATTGATCGAAACCAGGTTTAATGGACTGTTTCAGTGTGGTACCACATTACTACGTGATCCAATCCAGAAAAAGCCCAGGATCTAACCTTCAGTATGAGAAATGTGCGAAAGTATGACCCTGATGGGGGCAAATCCTAGACCTAACCCAGACCTAACATGCGATATCCTCTAAAATATTGATCGATACTAGGTTTAATGGACTGTTTCAGAGTGGTAACACATTACTGCGTGATCCAATCCAGAAAAAGCCCAGGATCTAGCCATCAAGTATGAGAAATATGCGAAAGTATGAGCCTATTCAGGGCAAATCCTAGAACTAACCCAGGCCTAACATGAGTTATTCTCTAAAATATTGATCCAAACCAGGTTTAATGGACTGTTTCAGTGTGGTACCACATTAGTACACGATCCAAACCAGAATAAGCCAGGGATCTGTTCAACAAGTATGTGAAAAACGCGAAAGTATGACCCTGATGAGGGCAAATCCCAGGCCTAACCTAGACCTAACATGCGTTATCCTCTAAAATATTCATTGAAACAAGGTTTCATGGACTGTTTCAGTGTGGTACCACACTACTACGTGATCCAAACCAGAAAAACCCAGGATCTGTTCAACAAGTATGTGAAAAGTATGCGAAAGTATGACCCTGATGAGGGCAAATCCCAGACCTATCCCAGACCTAACATGCGTTGTCCTCTAAAATATTGATGGAAACCAGGTTTAATGCACTGGTTCATTGTGGTACCACATTACTGCGTGATACAAACCAGAAAAACCCAGGATCTGTTCAACAAGTATGTGGAGAATGCGAAAGTATGTGTCTGATCAGGGTAAATCCCAGGCCTAACCTAGACATAACATGCGTTATCCTGTAAAATATTCATCGAAACCAGGTTTAATGGATTGTTTCAATGTGGTACCACATTACTACGTCATCCAATCCAGAAAAAGCCCAGGATCTATCCATCAAGTATGAGAAATGTGCGAAAGAATGAGCCTGTGGAGGGCAAATCCTAGACCTAACCCAGACCTAACATGCGTTATCCTCTAAAATATTTATCAAGACCAGGTCTAATTGAACGTTTCAGTGTGGTACCACATTACTACGTGATCCAAACCAGAAAAAACCCAGGATATGTCCAACAAGTATGTGGAGAATGCGAAAGCATGTGTCTGATGAGGGCAAATCCCAGGCCTAACCTAGACCTAACATGCGTTATCCTCTAAAATATTTATCAAGACCAGATTTAGTTGAATGTATCAGTGTGGCACCACATTACTACGTGATCCAAACCAGAAAAAACCCAGAATCTGTTCAACAAGTATGTGAAAAACGCGAAACTATGAGCCTGATGAGGGCAAATCCCAGACCTATCCCAGACATAACATGCGTTATCCTCTAAAATATTGATAGAAACCAGGTTTAATGGACTGTTTCAGTGTGGTACCACATTAGTACACGATCCAAACCAGAATAAGCCAGGGATCTGTTCAACAAGTATGTGAAAAACGCGAAAGTATGACCCTGATGAGGGCAAATCCCAGGCCTAACCTAGACCTAACATGCGTTATCCTCTAAAATATTCATTGAAACTAGGTTTAATGGACTGTTTCAGTGTGGTACCACATTACTACGTGATCCAAACCAGAAAAACCCAGGATCTGTTCAACAAGTATGTGAAAAATGCGAAAGTATGACCCTGATGAGGGCAAATCCCAGACCTATCCCAGACCTATCTTGCGTTGTCCTCTAAAATATTGATGGAAACCAGGTTTAATGCACTGGTTCATTGTGGTACCACATTACTGCGTGATACAAACCAGAAAAACCCAGGATCTGTTCAACAAGTATGTGAAATATGCGAAAGTGTGACCCTGATGAGGGCAAATCCCAGACCTAACGATGACCTAACATGCGTTATTCTCTAAAATATTGATCGAAACCAGGTCTAATGGAGTGTTTCAGTGTGGTACTACATTACTACGTGATCCAAACCAGAAAAAACCCAGGATCTGTTCTACAAGTATGTGAAAAACCCGAAACTATGAGCCTGATGAGGGAAAATCCCAGACCTATCTCAGACTTCACATGCGTTATCCTCTAAAATATTGATCGAAACCAGGGGTAATGGACTGTTTCAGTGTGGTACCACATTACTACGTGATCCAAACCAGAAAAAGCCAGGGATCTGTTCATCAAGTATGTTAAAAATGCGAAAGTATGTGTCTGATGAAGGCAAATCCCAGGCCCAACCTAGACATAACATGCGTTATCACCTAATATATTGATCGAAACCAGGTTTAATTGAATGTTTCAGTGTGATACCACATTACGACGTGATCCAATCCAGAAAAAACCCAGGATCTGTTCAACAAGTATGTGGAGAATGCGAAAGTATGTGTCTGATCAGAGTAAATCCCAGGCCTAACCTAGACATAACATGCGCTATCCTGTAAAATATTCATCGAAACCAGGTTTAATGGACAGTTTCAGTGTGGTACCACATTACTACGTGATCCAATCCAGTAAAAGCCCAGGATCTAGCCATCAAGTATGAGAGATGTGCGAAAGTATGAGCCTGTGGAGGGCAAATCCTAGACCTAACCCAGACCTAACATGCGTTATCCCCTAAAATATTTATCAAGACCAGGTCTAATTGAATGTTTCAGTGTGGTACCACATTACTACGTGATCCAAACCAGAAAAAGCCAGGGATCTGTTCATCAAGTATGTTAAAAATGCGAAAGTATGTGTCTGATGAAGGCAAATCCCAGGCCCAACCTAGACATAACATGCGTTATCTCCTAATATATTGATCGAAACCAGGTTTAATTGAATGTTTCAGTGTGATACCACATTACGACGTGATCCAATCCAGAAAAAACCCAGGATCTGTTCAACAAGTATGTGGAGAATGCGAAAGTATGTGTCTGATGAGGGCAAATCCCAGGCCTAACCTAGACATAACATGCGTTATCCTCTGAAATATTCATCGAAACCAGGTTTAATGGACTGTTTCCGTGTGGTACCACATTACTACGGGAACCAAACCAGAATAAGCCAGGGATCTGTTCGACAAGTATGTGAAAAACGCGAAAGTATGACCCTGATGAGGGCAAATCCCAGGCCTAACCTGGACATAACATGCGCTATCCTCTAAAATATACATTGAAACTAGGTTTAATGGACTGTTTCAGTGTGGTACCACATTACTACGTGATCCAAACCAGAAAAACCCAGGATCTGTTCAACAAGTATGTGAAATATGCGAAAGTATGACCTTGATGAGGGCAAATCCCAGACCTAACCGTGACCTAACATGCGTTATTCTCTAAAATATTGATCGAAACCAGGTTTAATGGACTGTTTCAGTGTGGTACCACATTACTACGTGATCCAAACCAGAAAAAACCCAGGATCTGTTCTACAAGTATGTGAAAAACCCGAAACTATGAGCCTGATGAGGGAAAATCCCAGACCTATCTCAGACTTCACATGCGTTATCCTCTAAAATATTGATCGAAACCAGGTTTAATGGACTGTTTCAGTGTGGTACCACATTACTACGTGATCCAATCCAGAAAAAGCCAGGGATCTGTTCATCAAGTATGTGAAAAATGCGAAAGTATGTGTCTGATGAAGGCAAATCCCAGGCCCAACCTAGACATAACATGCGTTATCTCCTAAAATATTGTTGAAACCAGGTTTAATTGAATGTTTCAGTGTGATACCACATTACGACGTGATCCAATCCAGAAAAAACCCAGGATCTGTTCAAGAAGTATGTGGAGAATGCGAAAGTATGTGTCTGATCAGGGTAAATCCGAGGCCTAACCTAGACATAACATGCGTTATCCTGTAAAATATTGATCGAAACCAGGTTTAATGGACTGTTTCAGTGTGGTACCACATTACTACGTGATCCAATCCAGAAAAAGCCCAGGATCTAGCCTTCAGTATGAGAAATGTGCGAAAGTATGACCCTGATGGGGGCAAATCCTAGACCTAACCCAGACCTAACATGCGTTATCCTCTAAAATATTTATCAAGACCAGGTCTAGTTGAATGTTTCAGTGTGGTACCACATTACTACGTGATCCAAACCAGAGAAAACCCAGGATATGTTCAACAAGTATGTGGAGAATGCGAAAGTATGTGTCTGATGAGGGCAAATCCCAGGCCTAACCTAGACCTAACATGCGATATCCTCTAAAATATTGATCGATACTAGGTTTAATGGACTGTTTCAGAGTGGTAACACATTACTGCGTGATCGAATCCAGAAAAAGCCCAGGATCTAGCCATCAAGTATGAGAAATATGCGAAAGTATGAGCCTATTCAGGGCAAATCCTAGAACTAACCCAGGCCTAACATGAGTTATTCTCTAAAATATTGATCCAAACCAGGTTTAATGGACTGTTTCAGTGTGGTACCACATTAGTACACGATCCAAACCAGAATAAGCCAGGGATCTGTTCAACAAGTATGTGAAAAACGCGAAAGTATGACCCTGATGAGGGCAAATCCCAGGCCTAACCTAGACCTAACATGCGTTATCCTCTAAAATATTCATTGAAACAAGGTTTAATGGACTGTTTCAGTGTGGTACCACATTACTACGTGATCCAAACCAGAAAAACCCAGGATCTGTTCAACAAGTATGTGAAAAGTATGCGAAAGTATGACCCTGATGAGGGCAAATCCCAGACCTATCCCAGACCTAACATGCGTTGTCCTCTAAAATATTGATGTAAACCAGGTTTAATGCACTGGTTCATTGTGGTACCACATTACTGCGTGATACAAACCAGAAAAACCCAGGATCTGTTCAACAAGTATGTGGAGAATGCGAAAGTATGTGTCTGATCAGGGTAAATCCCAGGCCTAACCTAGACATAACATGCGTTATCCTGTAAAATATTCATCGAAACCAGGTTTAATGGATTGTTTCAATGTGGTACCACATTACTACGTCATCCAATCCAGAAAAAGCCCAGGATCTATCCATCAAGTATGAGAAATGTGCGAAAGAATGAGCCTGTGGAGGGCAAATCCTAGACCTAACCCAGACCTAACATGCGTTATCCTCTAAAATATTTATCAAGACCAGGTCTAATTGAACGTTTCAGTGTGGTACCACATTACTACGTGATCCAAACCAGAAAAAACCCAGGATATGTTCAACAAGTATGTGGAGAATGCGAAAGCATGTGTCTGATGAGGGCAAATCCTAGGCCTAACCTAGACCTAACATGCGTTATCCTCTAAAATATTTATCAAGACCAGATTTAGTTGAATGTATCAGTGTGGCACCACATTACTACGTGATCCAAACCAGAAAAACCCAGGATCTGTTCAACAAGTATGTGAAAAATGCGAAAGTATGACCCTGATGAGGGCAAATCCCAGACCTATCCCAGACCTAACTTGCGTTGTCCTCTAAAATATTGATGGAAACCAGGTTTAATGCACTGGTTCATTGTGGTACCACATTACTGCGTGATATAAACCAGAAAAACCCGGGATCTGTTCAACAAGTATGTGAAATATGCGAAAGTATGACCCTGATGAGGGCAAATCCCAGACCTAACCATGACCTAACATGCGTTATTCTCTAAAATATTGATCGAAACCAGGTTCAATGGCCTGTTTCAGTGTGGTACCACATTACTACGTGATCCAAACCAGAAAAAACCCAGGATCTGTTCTACAAGTATGTGAAAAACCCGAAACTATGGGCCTGATGAGGGAAAATCCCAGACCTATCTCAGACTTCACATGCGTTATCCTCTAAAATATTGATCGAAACCAGGTTTAATGGACTGTTTCAGTGTAGTACCACATTACTACGTAATCCAAACCAGAAAAAGCCAGGGATCTGTTCATCAAGTATGTGAAAAATGCGAAAGTATGTGTCTGATAAAGGCAAATCCCAGGCCGAACATAGACATAACATGCGTTATCTCCTAAAATATGATCGAAACCAGGTTTAATTGAATGTTTCAGTGTGGTACCACATTACTACGTGATCCAAACCAGAAAAAACCCAGAATCTGTTCAACAAGTATGTGAAAAACGCGAAACTATGAGCCTGATGAGGGCAAATCCCAGACCTATCCCAGACATAACATGCGTTATCCTCTAAAATATTGATAGAAACCAGGTTTAATGGACTGTTTCAGTGTGGTACCACATTAGTACACGATCCAAACCAGAATAAGCCAGGGATCTGTTCAACAAGTATGTGAAAAACGCGAAAGTATGACCCTGATGAGGGCAAATCCCAGACCTATCCCAGACCTAACTTGCGTTGTCCTCTAAAATATTGATGGAAACCAGGTTTAATGCACTGGTTCATTGTGGTACCACATTACTGCGTGATACAAACCAGAAAAACCCGGGATCTGTTCAACAAGTATGTGAAATATGCGAAAGTATGACCCTGATGAGGGCAAATCCCAGACCTAACCATGACCTAACATGCGTTATTCTCTAAAATATTGATCGAAACCAGGTTTAATGGCCTGTTTCAGTGTGGTACCACATTACTACGTGATCCAAACCAGAAAGAACCCAGGATCTGTTCTACAAGTATGTGAAAAACCCGAAACTATGAGCCTAATGAGGGAAAATCCCAGACCTATCTCAGACTTCACATGCGTTATCCTCTAAAATATTGATCGAAACCAGGTTTAATGGACTGTTTCAGTGTAGTACCACATTACTACGTGATCCAAACCAGAAAAAGCCAGGGATCCGTTCATCAAGTATGTGAAAAATGCGAAAGTATGTGTGTTGATGAAGGCAAATCCCAGGCCCAACCTAGACATAACATGCGTTATCTCCTAAAATATTGATCGAAACCAGGTTTAATTGAATGTTTCAGTGTGATACCACATTACGACGTGATCCAATCCAGAAAAAACCCAGGATCTGTTCTACAAGTATGTGAAAAACGCGAAAGTATGACCCTGATGAGGGCAAATCCCAGGCCTAACCTAGACCTAACATGCGTTATCCTCTAAAATATTCATTGAAACTAGGTTTAATGGACTGTTTCAGTGTGGTACCACATTACTACGTGATCCAAACCAGACAAACCCAGGATCTGTTCAACAAGTATGTGAAAAATGCGAAAGTATGACCCTGATGAGGGCAAATCCCAGACCTATCCCAGACCTAACTTGCGTTGTCCTCTAAAATATTGATGGAAACCAGGTTTAATGCACTGGTTCATTGTGGTACCACATTACTGCGTGATACAAACCAGAAAAACCCAGGATCTGTTCAACAAGTATGTGAAATATGCGAAAGTATGACCCTGATGATGGCAAATCCCAGACCTAACGATGACCTAACATGCGTTATTCTCTAAAATATTGATCGAAACCAGGTCTAATGGAGTGTTTCAGTGTGGTACTACATTACTACGTGATCCAAACCAGAAAAAACCCAGGATCTGTTCTACAAGTATGTGAAAAACCCGAAACTATGAGCCTGATGAGGGAAAATCCCAGACCTATCTCAGACTTCACATGCGTTATCCTCTAAAATATTGATCGAAACCAGGGGTAATGGACTGTTTCAGTGTGGTACCACATTACTACGTGATCCAAACCAGAAAAAGCCAGGGATCTATTCATCAAGTATGTGAAAAATGCGAAAGTATGTGTGTTGATGAAGGCAAATCCCAGGCCCAACCTAGACATAACATGCGTTATCTCCTAAAATATTGATCGAAACCAGGTTTAATTGAATGTTTCAGTGTGATACCACATTACGACGTGATCCAATCCAGAAAAAACCCAGGATCTGTTCTACAAGTATGTGAAAAACGCGAAAGTATGACCCTGATGAGGGCAAATCCCAGGCCTAACCTAGACCTAACATGCGTTATCCTCTAAAATATTCATTGAAACTAGGTTTAATGGACTGTTTCAGTGTGGTACCACATTACTACGTGATCCAAACCAGAAAAACCCAGGAACTGTTCAACAAGTATGTGAAAAATGCGAAAGTATGACCCTGGTGAGGGCAAATCCCAGACCTATCCCAGACCTAACTTGCGTTGTCCTCTAAAATATTGATGGAAACCAGGTTTAATGCACTGGTTCATTGTGGTACCACATTACTGCGTGATACAAACCAGAAAAACCCAGGATCTGTTCAACAAGTATGTGAAATATGCGAAAGTATGACCCTGATGATGGCAAATCCCAGACCTAACGATGACCTAACATGCGTTATTCTCTAAAATATTGATCGAAACCAGGTCTAATGGAGTGTTTCAGTGTGGTACTACATTACTACGTGATCCAAACCAGAAAAAACCCAGGATCTGTTCTACAAGTATGTGAAAAACCCGAAACTATGAGCCTGATGAGGGAAAATCCCAGACCTATCTCAGACTTCACATGCGTTATCCTCTAAAATATTGATCGAAACCAGGGGTAATGGACTGTTTCAGTGTGGTACCACATTACTACGTGATCCAAACCAGAAAAAGCCAGGGATCTATTCATCAAGTATGTTAAAAATGCGAAAGTATGTGTCTGATGAAGGCAAATCCCAGGCCCAACCTAGACATAACATGCGTTACCTCCGAATATATTGATCGAAACCAGGTTTAATTGAATGTTTCAGTGTGATACCACATTACGACGTGATCCAATCCAGAAAAAACCCAGGATCTGTTCAACAAGTATGTGGAGAATGCGAAAGTATGTGTCTGATCAGAGTAAATCCCAGGCCTAACCTAGACATAACATGCGTTATCCTGTAAAATATTCATCGAAACCAGGTTTAATGGACAGTTTCAGTGTGGTACCACATTACTACGTGATCCAATCCAGTAAAAGCCCAGGATCTAGCCATCAAGTATGAGAGATGTGCGAAAGTATGAGCCTGTGGAGGGCAAATCCTAGACCTAACCCAGACCTAACATGCGTTATCCCCTAAAATATTTATCAAGACCAGGTCTAATTGAATGTTTCAGTGTGGTACCACATTACTACGTGATCCAAACCAGAAAAAACCCAGGATATGTTCAACAAGTATGTGGAGAATGCGAAAGTATGTGTCTGATGAGGGCAAATCCCAGGCCTAACCTAGACATAACATGCGTTATCCTCTGAAATATTCATCGAAACCAGGTTTAATGGACTGTTTCCGTGTGGTACCACATTACTACGGGAACCAAACCAGAATAAGCCAGGGATCTGTTCGACAAGTATGTGAAAAACGCGAAAGTATGACCCTGATGAGGGCAAATCACAGACCTATCCCAAACCTAACTTGCGTTGTCCTCTAAAATATTGATGGAAACCAGGTTTAATGCACTGGTTCATTGTGGTACCACATTACTGCGTGATACAAACCAGAAAAACCCAGGATCTGTTCAACAAGTATGTGAAATATGCGAAAGTATGACCCTGATGAGGGCAAATCCCAGACCTAACCATGACCTAATATGCGTTATTCTCTAAAATATTGATCGAAACCAGGTTTAATGGACTGTTTCAGTGTGGTACCACATTACTACGTGATCCAAACCAGAAAAAACCCAGGATCTGTTCTACAAGTATGTGAAAAACCCGAAACTATGAGCCTGATGAGGGAAAATCCCAGACCTATCTCAGACTTCACATGCGTTATCCTCTAAAATATTGATCGAAACCAGGTTTAATGGACTGTTTCAGTGTGGTACCACATTACTACGTGATCCAAACCAGAAAAAGCCAGGGATCTGTTCATCAAGTATGTGAGAAATGCGAAAGTATGTGTCTGATGAAGGCAAATCCCAGGCCCAACCTAGACATAACATGCGTTATCTCCTAAAATATTGTTTGAAACCAGGTTTAATTGAATGTTTCAGTGTGATACCACATTACGACGTGATCCAATCCAGAAAAAACCCAGGATCTGTTCAACAAGTATGTGGAGAATGCGAAAGTATGTGTCTGATCAGGGTAAATCCCAGGCCTAACCTAGACATAACATGCGTTATCCTGTAAAATATTGATCGAAACCAGGTTTAATGGACTGTTTCAGTGTGGTACCACATTACTACGTGATCCAATCCAGAAAAAGCCCAGGATCTAGCCTTCAGTATGAGAAATGTGCGAAAGTATGACCCTGATGGGGGCAAATCCTAGACCTAACCCAGACCTAACATGCGTTATCCTCTAAAATATTTATCAAGACCAGGTCTAGTTGAATGTTTCAGTGTGGTACCACATTACTACGTGATCCAAACCAGAGAAAACCCAGGATATGTTCAACAAGTATGTGGAGAATGCGAAAGTATGTGTCTGATGAGGGCAAATCCCAGGCCTAACCTAGACCTAACATGCGATATCCTCTAAAATATTGATCGATACTAGGTTTAATGGACTGTTTCAGAGTGGTAACACATTACTGCGTGATCCAATCCAGAAAAAGCCCAGGATCTAGCCATCAAGTATGAGAAATATGCGAAAGTATGAGCCTATTCAGGGCAAATCCTAGAACTAACCCAGGCCTAACATGAGTTATTCTCTAAAATATTGATCCAAACCAGGTTTAATGGACTGTTTCAGTGTGGTACCACATTAGTACACGATCCAAACCAGAATAAGCCAGGGATCTGTTCAACAAGTATGTGAAAAATGCGAAAGTATGACCCTGATGAGAGCAAATCCCAGACCTATCCCAGACCTAACTTGCGTTGTGCTCTAAAATATTGATGGAAACCAGGTTTAATGCACTGGTTCATGGTGGTACCACATTACTGCGTGATACAAAACAGAAAAACCCGGGATCTGTTCAACAAGTATGTGAAATATGCGAAAGTATGACCCTGATGAGGGCAAATCCCAGACCTAACCATGACCTAACATGCGTTATTCTCTAAAATATTGATCGAAACCAGGTTTAATGGCCTGTTTCAGTGTGGTACCACATTACTACGTGATCCAAACCAGAAAGAACCCAGGATCTGTTCTACAAGTATGTGAAAAACCCGAAACTATGAGCCTGATGAGGGAAAATCCCAGACCTATCTCAGACTTCACATGCGTTATCCTCTAAAATATTGATCGAAACCAGGTTTAATGGACTGTTTCAGTGTAGTACCACATTACTACGTAATCCAAACCAGAAAAAGCCAGGGATCTGTTCATCAAGTATGTGAAAAATGCGAAAGTATGTGTCTGATAAAGGCAGATCCCAGGCCCAACATAGACATAACATGCGTTATCTCCTAAAATATTGATCGAAACCAGGTTTAATTGAATGTTTCAGTGTGGTACCACATTACTACGTGATCCAAACCAAAAAAAACCCAGAATCTGTTCAACAAGTATGTGAAAAATGCGAAAGTATGACCCTGATGAGGGCAAATCCCAGACCAAACCATGACCTAACATGCGTTATTCTCTGAAATATTGATCGAAACCAGGTTTAATGGCCTGTTTCAGTGTGGTAGCACATTACTACGTGATCCAAACCAGAAAGAACCCAGGATCTGTTCTACAAGTATGTGAAAAACCCGAAACTATGAGCCTGATGAGGGAAAATCCC
The DNA here is from genome assembly GCF_051014445.1 of Colletes latitarsis. NCBI lineage: Eukaryota > Metazoa > Arthropoda > Insecta > Hymenoptera > Colletidae > Colletes > Colletes latitarsis. Next base: position 7,644,996 of record NC_135134.1, on the reverse strand, counting down.
AGACCTATCTCAGACTTCACATGCGTTATCCTGTAAAATATTCATCGAAACCAGGTTTAATGGACTGTTTCAGTGTGGTACCACATTACTACGTGATCCAATCCAGTAAAAGCCCAGGATCTAGCCATCAAGTATGAGAGATGTGCGAAAGTATGAGCCTGTGGAGGGCAAATCCTAGACCTAACCGAGACCTAACATGCGTTATCCTCTAAAATATTTATCAAGACCAGGTCTAATTGAATGTTTCAGCGTGGTACCACATTACTACGTGATCCAAACCAGAAAAAACCCAGGATATGTTCAACAAGTATGTGGAGAATGCGAAAGTATGTGTCTGATGAGGGCAAATCCCAGGCCTAACCTAGACATAACATGCGTTATCCTCTGAAATATTCATCGAAACCAGGTTTAATGGACTGTTTCCGTGTGGTACCACATTACTACGGGAACCAAACCAGAAAAGGCCAGAATCTGGCCATCAAGTATGAGAAATATGCGAAAGTACGAGCCTGATGAGAGCAAATCCCAGACCTAACCTAGACCTAACATGAGTTATTCTCTAAAATATTGATCGAAACCAGGTTTAATGGACTTTTTCAGTGTGGTGCCACATTACTACGTGACCCAAATCAGAAAAAACCCAGGATATGTTCAACAAGTATGTGGAGAATGCGAAAGTATGTGTCTGATGAGGGCAAATCCCAGGCCTAACCTAGACATAACATGCGTTATCCTCTGAAATATTCATCGAAACCAGGTTTAATGGACTGTTTCCGTGTGGTACCACATTACTACGGGATCCAAACCTGAAAAGGCCAGAATCTGGCCATCAAGTATGAGAAATATGCGAAAGTACGAGCCTGATGAGAGCAAATCCTAGACCTATCCCAGACATAACATGCGATATCCTCTAAAATATTGATCGAAACTAGGTTTAATGGACTGTTTCAGTGTGGTAACACATTACTGCGTGATCCAATCCAGAAAAAGCCCAGGATCTAGCCATCAAGTATGAGAAATATGCGAAAGTATGAGCCTATTCAGGGCAAATCCTAGAACTAACCCAGGCCTAACATGCGTTATTCTCTAAAATATTGATCCAAACCAGGTTTAATGGACTGTTTCAGTGTGGTACCACATTAGTACACGATCCAAACCAGAATAAGCCAGGGATCTGTTCGACAAGTATGTGAAAAACGCGAAAGTATGACCCTGATGAGGGCAAATCCCAGGCCTAACCTGGACATAACATGCGTTATCCTCTAAAATATTCATTGAAACTAGGTTTAATGGACTGTTTCAGTGTGGTACCACATTACTACGTGATCCAAACCAGAAAAACCCAGGATCTGTTCAACAAGTATGTGAAAAATGCGAAAGTATGACCCTGATGAGGGCAAATCACAGACCTATCCCAAACCTAACTTGCGTTGTCCTCTAAACTATTGATGGAAACCAGGTTTAATGCACTGGTTCATTGTGGTACCACATTACTGCGTGATACAAACCAGAAAAACCCAGGATCTGTTCAACAAGTATGTGAAATATGCGAAAGTATGACCCTGATGAGGGCAAATCCCAGACCTAACCATGACCTAACATGCTTTATTCTCTAAAATATTGATCGAAACCAGGTTTAATGGACTGTTTCAGTGTGGTACCACATTACTACGTGATCCAAACCAGAAACAACCCAGGATCTGTTCTACAAGTATGTGAAAAACCCGAAACTATGAGCCTGATGAGGGAAAATCCCAGACCTATCTCAGACTTCACATGCGTTATCCTCTAAAATATTGATCGAAACCAGGGGTAATGGACTGTTTCAGTGTGGTACCACATTACTACGTGATCCAAACCAGAAAAAGCCAGGGATCTGTTCATCAAGTATGTTAAAAATGCGAAAGTATGTGTCTGATGAAGGCAAATCCCAGGCCCAACCTAGACATAACATGCGTTATCTCCTAATACATTGATCGAAACCAGGTTTAATTGAATGTTTCAGTGTGATACCACATTACGACGTGATCCAATCCAGAAAAAACCCAGGATCTGTTCAACAAGTATGTGGAGAATGCGAAAGTATGTGTCTGATCAGAGTAAATCCCAGGCCTAACCTAGACAAAACATGCGTTATCCTGTAAAATATTCATCGAAACCAGGTTTAATGGACTGTTTCAGTGTGGTACCACATTACTACGTGATCCAATCCAGTAAAAGCCCAGGATCTAGCCATCAAGTATGAGAGATGTGCGAAAGTATGAGCCTGTGGAGGGCAAATCCTAGACCTAACCCAGACGTAACATGCGTTATCCTCTAAAATATTTATCAAGACCAGGTCTAATTGAATGTCTCAGTGTGGTACCACATTACTACGTGATCCAAACCAGAAAAAACCCAGGATATGTTCAACAAGTATGTGGAGAATGCGAAAGTATGTGTCTGATGAGGGCAAATCCCAGGCCTAACCTAGACATAACATGCGTTATCCTCTGAAATATTCATCGAAACCAGGTTTAATGGACTGTTTCTGTGTGGTACCACATTACTACGGGAACCAAACCAGAAAAGGCCAGAATCTGGCCATCAAGTATGAGAAATATGCGAAAGTACGAGCCTGATGAGAGCAAATCCCAGACCTAACCTAGAACTAACATGAGTTATTCTCTAAAATATTCATCGAAACCAGGTTTAATGGACTTTTTCAGTGTGGTACCACATTACTACGTGATCCAAACCAGAAAAAACCCAGGATCCGTTCTACATGTATGTGAAGAATGCGAAAGTATGTGTCTGATGAGGGCAAATCCCAGGCCTAACATAGACCTAACATGAGTTATTCTCTAAAATATTCCTCGAAACCAGGTTTAATGGACTGTTTCAGTGTGGTACCACGTTACTACGTGATCCAATCCAGAAAAAGCCCAGGATCTAGGCATCAAGTATGAGAAATGTGCGAAAGTATGAGCCTGTGGAGGGCAAATCCTAGACCTAACCCAGACCTAACATGCGTTATCCTCTAAAATATTTATCAAGACCAGGTCTAATTGAATGTTTCAGTGTGGTACCACATTACTACGTGATCCAAACCAGAGAAAACCCAGGATCCGTTCTACATGTATGTGAAGAATGCGAAAGTATGTGCCTGATGAGGGCAAATCCCAGACCTAACATAGACCTAACATGAGTTATTCTCTAAAATATTCCTCGAAACCAGGTTTAATGGACTGTTTCAGTGTGGTACCACGTTACTACGTGATCCAATCCAGAAAAAGCCCAGGATCTAGGCATCAAGTATGAGAAATGTGCGAAAGTATGAGCCTGTGGAGGGCAAATCCTAGACCTAGCCCAGACCTAACATGCGTTATCCTCTAAAATATTTATCAAGACCAGGTCTAATTGAATGTCTCAGTGTGGTACCACATTACTACGTGATCCAAACCAGAGAAAACCCAGGATATGTTCAACAAGTATGTGGAGAATGCGAAAGTATGTGTCTGATGAGGGCAAATCCCAGGCCTAACCTAGACATAACATGCGTTATCCTCTGAAATATTCATCGAAACCAGGTTTAATGGACTGTTTCCGTGTGGTACCACATTACTACGTGATCCAAGCCAGAAAAAAACCCAGGATCTGTACAACTAGTATGTGAGGAATGCGAAAGTATGAGCCCGACGATGGCAAATCCCAGACCTATCCCCGACACAACTTGCGTTATCGTCTAAGAAATATTGACCAAAACCTGTTTTAATTGACTGTTTCAGTGTGGTGCCACATTACTACGTGATCCAAACCAGAAAAAGCCCAGAATCTGGCCATCAACTATGAGAAATATGCGAAAGTACGAGCCTGATGAGAGCAAATCCCAGACCTAACCAAGACCTAACATGCGTTATTCTCTAAAATATTGTTCGAAACCAGGTTTAATGGACTGTTTCAGTGTGGTACCACATTAGTACACGATCCAAACCAGAATAAGCCAGGGATCTGTTCAACAAGTATGTGAAAAACGCGAAGGTATGACCCTGATGAGGGCAAATCCCAGGCCTAACCTAGACCTAACATGCGTTATCCTCTAAAATATTCATTGAAACTAGGTTTAATGGACTGTTTCAGTGTGGTACCACATTACTACGTGATCCAAACCAGAAGAACCCAGGATCTGTTCAACAAGTATGTGAAAAATGCGAAAGTATGACCCTGATGATGGCAAATCCCAGACCTAACCATGACCTAACATGCGTTATTCCCTAAAATATTGATCGAAACCAGGTTTAATGGACTGTTTCAGTGTGGTACCACATTACTACGTGATCCAAACCAGAAAAAACCCAGGATCTGTTCTACAAGTATGTGAAAAACCCGAAGCTATGAGCCTGATGAGGGAAAATCCCAGACCTATCTCAGACTTCACATGCGTTATCCTCTAAAATATTGATCGGAGCCAGGTTTAATGGACTGTTTCAGTGTGGTACCACATTACTACGTGATCCAAACCAGAAAATGCCAGGGATCTGTTCATCAAGTATGTGAAAAATGCGAAAGTATGTGTCTGATGAAGGCAAATCCCAGGCCCAACCTAGACATAACATGCGTTATCTCCTAAAATATTGATCGAAACCAGGTTTAATTGAATGTTTCAGTGTGATACCACATTACGACGTGATCCAATCCAGAAAAAACCCAGGATCTGTTCTACAAGTTTGTGAAACACGCGAAAGTATGACCCTGATGAGGAAAATCCCAGGCCTAACCTAGACCTAACATTCGTTATCCTCTAAAATATTCATTGAAACTAGGTTTAATGGACTGTTCCAGTGTGGTACCACATTGCTACGTGATCCAAACCAGAAAAACCCAGGATCTGTTCAACAAGTATGTGAAAAATGCGAAAGTATGACCCTGATGAGGGCAAATCCCAGACCTATCCCAGACCTAACTTGCGTTGTCCTCTAAAATATTGATGGAAACCAGGTTTAATGCACTGGTTCATTGTGGTACCACATTACTGCGTGATACAAACCAGAAAAACCCAGGATCTGTTCAACAATTATGTGAAATATACGAAAGTATGACCCTGATGAGGGCAAATCCCAGACCTAACGATGACCTAACATGAGTTATTCTCTAAAATATTGATCGAAACCAGGTTTAATGGACTGTTTCAGTGTGGTACCACATTACTACGTGATCCAAACCAGAAAAAACCCAGGATCTGTTCTACAAATATGTGAAAAACCCGAAACTATGAGCCTGAAGAGGGAAAATCCCAGACCTATCTCAGACTTCACATGCGTTATCCTCTAAAATATTGATCGAAACCAGGTTTAATGGACCGTTTCAGTGTGGTACCACATTACTACGTGATCCAAACCAGAAAAAGCCAGGGATCCGTTCATCAAGTATGTGAAAAATGCGAAAGTATGTGTGTTGATCCCCTCAGGGGCTGCCAGCCTTTCAGCTGCAGTACGGGCTTAACGAACCCGGGGTACCCGAGTCATACACACACCGTAAGCCTCCTGTTGGTCGTCACAACGACCCATTCACAATTTCCTATTGGTTTTGTGAATGGTACGTGACGGCAGGAGGAACGGGGGTCTTGGCTTAACCGCCTGGGCCACGAGTATGGCGACTCTATAAAATCGCCCTCCAATCCTAAGCTATGGTGCGCGGCGATGGGATGCATGGTTGGGGGAGAAGGCCCAATCCCAAGCGGCCACCTCCGGGGAACCTGCCGAACCCCCGGAGTATTAGGCTTACCCGGGTAAGGCGGCTCTGCCCGGGTGGACCTTTATTTCCGACCATCTCGTGGGATTATTATGGACACAGAAAATAAAATGGGGTTGGGGCGGGTTTTGTCGGTTGGGGAGGACGGAGACGGGGTTGGGGTTAGGGTGGCGGCGCTCGCGCCCCACTCAGCGCCAGGTCCGGCTTCGTGGAGGGTGGAGGAGGACGATGAGACGGCGTCGGTCTCGTCCTTCTCCTCCAGCACGAGCCACATAGGCTCTAAGAGGAAGAGGACGGGGCAGGCCGTCGTCGAGGTGGGCGGGGCGATGAGCCCGTCGGTGAGGCTGAGTTGCCTCAGGGACGAGGTGACCGAGGAGATATCGGAGAGGATCTCCTCGTCCCTGAGGCGGGTGGAGAAAGTCGCCGCTGCCTGCGCCATTAAGGGGCAGAAAAGCGGTGGCGCGGAGGCCCTGAAGGCCGCGGCGGAGGAAATGAGGGAGGCGGCGCGGGAGCTCAGAGGGCGGAACGCCCGTCTGCAGCTCCTGTTGGAGGAGGAGCGACAGGGGAGGAGGAGGGCAGAGGCGCTGTGGAACAGCGCGGCCCTCCCTCCCATCCTCCCTCCTCCTCCACCGCCGCGTCCCTCGGCGGAGGTAACCAAGCGGAGTGCGGCGGCAGTGGTGCGGGGCACCGCGGGCCCCTCCACCCGCACTCCGCCCGTGAAGAAGTCCCCGTCCTCCTCAGAAGACGATCTTCTGAGGAGGATTGGGGACATGATTGATGGCAAGCTGGCCGCCTTCCGGGAGGAGCTCCTCGCCGAAAGAGCGGTCAGCAGGAAGGCGGTGCCTCCCCGACCTGTTCCGGTACAGTCGGGGAAGGCAAAGAAGGGCGGAGTGAAGGCTCCGCCCAGCGTTGCGGCACCAGGGCCCCGGGTCGCGACCCCCAAGGGGGGTTGTGTACCCGTGGTCGCGGTGGTCGCGTCCTCCACAGCACCCTCCCAAGGGGGGGTGGCGTGGAGTGAGGTGGTGAGGCGGAAGGCGAAGCGGGCGGCGAGGAAGGCCTCGCAACCGCAGCCTCCGCCTCCGCCGCCGGCGGCCAAAGTAAAGGCCGCGAAGGTCGGGAAGGCACGACCAGGTCGTCCCCCAAAAACGGCAGCGGTGACGCTGACCGTTGCGCAGGGGGGCGACCTGACCCTCGCGGAGGCGATGCGGCTCGCCAGGGAGAATATCTCCCTGGAAGAGCTGGGCATCGCCTCCGTGAGGGCGAAGAGGGCCGTGACCGGGGGTCTCTTGCTGGAGATCCCCGGTGCAGAAGGCGGCGCGAAGGCGGATCGTCTCGCCCAGAGGCTCCGGGAGCAGCTGGGCGAGCGAGGTGTTCGGGTCGCCCGGCCCACGAAGCGCACGGAGATGCGCGTTTGTGGGCTGGACGACTCGGTCAGCGCACAGGATGTGTCCCGTGCCCTTGCGAGGGCGGGGGACTGTCCTGTGGAGGACCTGCGGATCGGAGAGATCCGCAGGTCGCCCTCCGGCCTCGGGTCGGTGTGGGCCCGGTGCCCCCTCTCCGCCACCCGTAAGGTGGCGGAATCCGGGAGGGTGTTGGTGGGGTGGGTTTCGGCGCGAGTGTATATCCTCGCGCCGCGCCCACTCCAGTGTCACCGCTGCCTCGAATTGGGGCACGTGAGGCAGTGGTGCACCTCGCCGGTGGACCGCAGCGGTCAGTGTTACCGCTGCGGTGCCAAAGAGCACCGTGCGAGCCAGTGCTCGGCGGCCCCCCACTGCCCGCTGTGTGCGGACATGGGGAGGCCAGCCGATCACAGGGTGGGGAGCAAGAAGTGCTCCCCCCCCTCCCGGAAGGAGAGGAAGAGGCGGGCTGCACCGGCTCCGGTGCCGAGGGCGGTGGCATCGTCCTCCATGGAGGTGGACGGTGCTACGGGGACGGACGGCCGGGAGGAGGCTGGCGCGGCCATTAATTAATGCCGCCCCGCCTCCTCCTCCAGGCCAACCTCAACCACTGCCGCGCGGCACAGGACTTGATGTCCCAAGTCCTCGCGGAGTGGGGGGTTGGCCTGGCGGTCGCCGCCGAGCCGTACCGCGTCCCTGATCACCCTCATTGGGTGGGCGACGCGGACGGCTTGGTGGCGACGGTATGGGGAGGGGGCGACGGGTCCCCACCGTTCTCCTTGTTGGAGCGCGGTCGGGGATTCGTCGCCGTGGACTGGGGGGGAGTCGCTGTGGTGGGGTGCTACATTTCGCCCCGTAGCGGTCACGCTGCGTTCGAGCTGTACTTGGCCGAGGTCGCGGCATGCGTGCAGCGCTACGCGGCCCGGCCGGTGCTGGTCCTGGGGGATTTTAATGCCAAGTCGGTGGCTTGGGGATCCCCCAGGACCTCCGTTCGCGGCGGGATCCTGGGCGATTGGGCGGCGGGGCTCGACCTCCGGGTATTGAACCGGGGGTCGGAGCACACATGCGTGCGGCGATATGGGGGGTCCATCGTGGATGTTGGATTCGCGACCCCCAACGCCGTGCGCATGGTGTCGGGTTGGCACGTGGTCGCGGGGGCAGAGACACTCTCCGATCACCGGTACATCCGGATGGAGGTCTCTGCCGCCGCGAGTGCATCCCGACACGGCCGCCTGCGTGGCACCCCACCACGCCGCTGGGCGCTTCGGCGCCTGGACAAGGACGCCCTGATGGCAGCTGCCCTCGCTGCAACTTGGCCGCAGGGAGCGGCCGAGTTTCCGAGCATAGAGGAGGAGGTCGCCCGGCTCGGAGCATTGGTGGCGGGTATTTGCGACGCGGCGATGCCTCGGGTCGGGCGGGCTTCTCCTCGCCGGGCGGTGTACTGGTGGTCGGACGCGATCGCGGAGTTGCGAGTCGCGACTGTCCGCGCCCGACGCCAGTACACCCGCGCGCGCCGTCGTCAACGTACAGGCGACGGCGTGGCGCGAGCGAGGGCAGCTGATGACCTGTATGGAGCATACCGCGTGGCGCGGGTTGCTCTGCAGGTCGCCATCAAACGGGCCAAGACCCAGGCATGGAAGGAGCTCCTCCAGACCCTTGATGACGATCCATGGGGGCGCCCATATAAGGTGGTGCTGAATAAGCTCCGCCTGTGGGCGCCCCCCGTCACCGAGGGTCTTGACCCCCGGCTGCTGGAGGACGTGGTCAATACACTCTTCCCAATTGGGGAGAGGGGACCGCGTCCTCCGGCGGCGGCGGCTGTCCCAGTGGAGTGGACGGCCGAGCTGGGGGTCACGCAGGAGGAGCTGGCAGCGGCCATCAGACGGCTCGGGGTTCGTAACACGGCCCCGGGTCCGGATGGTGTGCCCGGCCGGGTTTGGGTCTTGACCCAGGGCGTCCTTGGGGCCGACCTCAGGCGGTTGTTCGACCGCTGCCTGAGGGACGGGCGATTCCCCCCCAGTTGGAAGGTGGCGAGGATGGTCCTCCTCCGGAAGGAGGGTCGGCCCGCGGAGTCTCCCTCCGCATACAGGCCCATTTGTCTCCTCGACGAGGTGGGCAAGCTCTTCGAGCGTGTGATTGCTGCCCGCCTCGTCGAGCACCTGTCGCGGGGTGATCCCGGTCTGGCCGACTGCCAGTTCGGTTTCCGGGGGGGCCGATCGACTATCGACGCGATAGGTCGTGTGAGGGCCCTCTCGGAGCCGGCCGTCTCCCGGGGAGGGGTGGCATTGGCAATATCCTTGGATATTGCCAATGCCTTTAACACCCTCCCCTGGGAAGGGATAAGGAGGGGGCTCGAATATCATCGGGTCCCCCCTTGTCTCAGGGCGGTCGTCCGGGATTATCTCCGCGGCAGGTGGATCGAGTATCCGGGCCGGGATGGTGATATGCGGAGGGAGGTGTACTGCGGTGTTCCGCAGGGATCGGTCCTTGGGCCACTCCTGTGGAACATCGCGTACGACTCGGTGTTGCGGGCCGGCCTCCCCGACGGCGTCAGCACGGTGTGTTATGCGGATGACACACTGGTGCTGGCCGTCGGGGCGCACTGGGGGAGGGCCATGCGTCGCGCGGAGGAGGGGTCGCAACGCGTCGTCGACCGGATCAGGGGGATGGGGATGACGGTGGCGGTCCATAAGACCGAGGTGATTGCGTTTCATTCACCTCGGCAGGATCCGCCACCCCCTCTGATTCGGGTGGGTGGGGCTGACATCGAGGTGAAGCCCCAGATCAGGTATCTGGGGCTGATCCTCGATAGCCACTGGCGTTTCGAGAAGCATTTCCGCTGCCTGGTCCCCAGGTTGGAAAGGATGGTTGCGGCTCTGGGCCGGATCCTGCCCAACCTGGGGGGCCCGGCGGGCCGAGTTCGTCGCCTCTATGTGGCAATGGTCCAGTCGGTGGCCCTATACGGGGCCCCCGTCTGGGCGGACGACCTGGCTGCCTCCCGGCGCAGCATGACTATGCTGCGTCGGGTGCAGAGGCGCATGGCGCTCAGGGTCGTCCGTGGGTATCGGACCATGTCACATGAGGCGGCGACGGTTCTAGCGGGGATGCCGCCCATGGACCTGCTCGCGCGGTCGCACGCGGCGATGTACCGGCACCGCGTCGACCGTCGCGCGGGGGTGGGGGCGGTCCCGGGCGGGCAGGAACCTGCTTGGGGCGATTTGAAGCGCCAGGCCCGGCAGTCCGTGTTGCTCGCGTGGCAGGAGCGGCTGGCTCTGCCAACCGCGGGGCACCGGACTGTCGGGGCTGTTCGGCCACTCCTGAAGGAGTGGCTGGACAGAGGCCATGGCAGCCTCACCTACCGGCTGGCACAGGTATTTTCCGGGCATGGCAGCTTCGGAGGATACCTGTGCCGGATAGGGAAGGAGCCGACGGCGCGTTGCTGCCACTGCGACGCTGAGCAGGACACGGCGGATCATACCCTGGAGGTATGCCCCGCGTGGGAGGGGGAGCGCCGTGTCCTGGTCGGCGTCGTCGGGCGGGATGTCTCGCTGCCGGGCGTGGTGCGCGCCATGCTCGGCAGCGAGGAAAAGTGGAGGGCCGTGGCCTCCTTCTGCGAGAACGTAATGTTGCAGAAGGAGGCCGCGGGGAGGGAGCGCGAGCTTCAGCGGCGCGCTGAAGCTCGCGCTCGTGCGGTGGCCCGAGGTCGTCGCCCGGTCGCGAGGCGTCGCGGGCGGCCGCCTCGGCGTGGCGGATGACCTAGGCTGGGAGGGGGGTCCTGAGGGGACCCTCCTCCCGCCAGGCGGCGCCGGGTCGGACCGGTTGGGGGTAGGAGTGCCTCCCCCTACCGGTCCGACGCAAGGGGAGGCACCCTCGGCGGTCTGGTGCGGCCATGAACGCCCGGCCGCCGAGGGGTGGAAACGGGGTCGCGGGCGGTTGCGAGTTGGGGCTCGCAGCCGCCACTAAACGCGGCCCCGGGACGGATAGCGGCGGGATGGAGTGGCCCCGTCCCGCCGCTATGAGGCAGTGTGTCTACTGGGGGGACCGATTGTCCCCCCGGGGGATGGGCGCGAAAGCGCGGACACGGGGAGGATACCGGAAGAATGCTTCGAGCGATTCCCGGTATCCTCCCAAAGCGTGCCGAAGGGTCACCGTGGGGTTTTTAGTGGGTAGGTCCCGCGCCTGTCGTTGTACGGGCGCGGGGAATCCCACACACCCCTCCCACCTCTCCCCAAGGAGGTGGGAGGGAGTCTTTCGAAGATTTTCCCCACGACAAAAAAAAAAAAAAAAAAAAAAAAAAAAAGTATGTGTGTTGATGAAGGCAAATCCCAGGCCCAACCTAGACATAACATGCGTTATCTCCTAAAATATTGATCGAAACCAGGTTTAATTGAATGTTTCAGTGTGATACCACATTACGACGTGATCCAATCCAGAAAAAACCCAGGATCTGTTCAACAAGTATGTGGAGAATGCGAAAGTATGTGTCTGATCAGGGTAAATCCCAGGCCTAACCTAGACATAACATGCGTTATCCTGTAAAATATTCATCGAAACCAGGTTTAATGGATTGTTTCAGTGTGGTACCACATTACTACGTCATCCAATCCAGAAAAAGCCCAGGATCTAGCCATCAAGTATGAGAAAGGTGCGAAAGAATGAGCCTGTGGAGGGCAAATCCTAGACCTAACCCAGACCTAACATGCGTTATCCTCTAAAATATTTATCAAGACCAGGTCTAATTGAACGTTTCAGTGTGGTACCACATTACTACGTGATCCAAACCAGAAAAAACCCAGGATATGTTCAACAAGTATGTGGAGAATGCGAAAGTATGTGTCTGATGAGGGCAAATCCCAGGCCTAACCTAGACATAACATGCGCTATCCTCTGAAATATTCATCGAAACCAGGTTTAATGGACTGTTTCCGTGTGGTACCACATTACTACGGGATCCAAACCAGAAAAGGCCAGAATCTGGCCATCAAGTATGAGAAATATGCGAAAGTACGAGCCTGATGAGAGCAAATCCCAGACCTAACCTAGACCTAACATGAGTTATTCTCTAAAATATTCATCGAAACCAGGTTTAATGGACTTTTTCAGTGTGGTACCACATTACTACGTGATCCAAACCAGAAAAAACCCAGGATCCGTTCTACATGTATGTGAAGAATGCGAAAGTATGTGTCTGATGAGGGCAAATCCCAGGCCTAACCTAGACCTAACATGCGTTATCCTCTAAAATATTTATCGAGACCAGATTTAGTTGAATGTTTCAGTGTGGTACCACATTACTACGTGATCCAAACCAGAAAAAACCCAGAATCTGTTCAACAAGTATGTGAAAAACGCGAAACTATGAGACTGATGAGGGCAAATCCCAGACCTATCCCAGACATAACATGCGTTATCCTCTAAAATATTGATGGAAACCAGGTTTAATGCACTGGTTCAGTGTGGTGCCACATTAGTACATGATCCAAACCAGAATAAGCCAGGGATCTGTTCAACGGGTATGTGAAAAATGCGAAAGTATGAGCCTGACGGGGGCAAATCCCAGGCCTAACCTAGACCTAACATGCGATATCCTCTAAAATATTGATCGAAACTAGGTTTAATGGACTCTTTCAGTGTGGTAACACATTACTGCGTGATCCAATCCAGAGAAAGCCCAGGATCTAGCCATCAAGTATGAGAAATATGCGAAAGTATGAGCCTATTCAGGGCAAATCCTAGAACTAACCCAGGCCTAACATGAGTTATTCTCTAAAATATTGATCCAAACCAGGTTTAATGGACTGTTTCAGTGTGGTACCACATTAGTACACGATCCAAACCAGAATAAGCCAGGGATCTGTTCAACAAGTATGTGAAATACGCGAAAGTATGACCCTGATGAGGGCAAATCCCAGGCCTAACCTAGACCTAACATGCGTTGTCCTCTAAAATATTGATGGAAACCAGTTTTAATGCACTGGTTCATTGTGGTACCACGTTACTGCGTGATACAAACCAGAAAAAACCAGGATCTGTTCAACAAGTATGTGAAATATGCGAAAGTATGACCCTGATGAGGGCAAATCCCCGACCTAACCATGACCTAACATGCGTTATTCTCTAAAATATTGATCGAAACCAGGTTTAATGGACTTTTTCAGTGTTGTACCACATTACTACGTGATCCAAACCAGAAAAAACCCAGGATCCGTTCAACATGTATGTGAAGAATGCGTAAGTATGAGCGTGACGAGGGCAAATCCCAGACCTATCCCAGACATAACTTGCGTTATCGTCTAAAATATTGACCGAAACCTGTTTTAATCGACTTTTCCAGTGTGGTACCACATTACTACATGATCCAAACCAGAAAAAACCCAGAATCTGGCATGAACTATGAGAAATATGCGAAAGTACGAGCCTGATGAGGGAAAATCCCAGACCTATCTCGGACTTCACATGCGTTATCCTCTAAAATATTGATCGAAACATGGTTTAATGGACTGTTTCAGTGAGGTACCACATTACTACGTGATCCAAACCAGAAAAAGCCAGGGATCTGTTCATCAAGTATGTGAAAAATGCGAAAGTATGTGTCTGATGAAGGCAAATCCCAGGCCCAACATAGACATAACATGCGTTATCTCCTAAAATATTGATCGAAACCAGGTTTAATTGAATGTTCCAGTGTGATACCTCATTACGACGTGATCCAAACCAGAAAAAACCCAGGATCCGTTCTACATGTATGTGAAGAATGCGAAAGTATGTGTCTGATGAGGGCAAATCCCAGGCCTAACCTAGACCTAACATGCGTTATCCTCTAAAATATTTATCAAGACCAGATTTAGTTGAATGTATCAGTGTGGTACCACATTACTACGTGATCCAAACCAGAAAAAACCCAGAATCTGTTCAACAAGTATGTGAAAAACGCGTAACTATGAGCCTGATGAGGGCAAATCCCAGACCTATCCCAGACATAACATGCGTTATCCTCTAAAATATTGATCGAAACCAGGGGTAATGGACTGTTTCAGTGTGGTACCACAATACTACGTGATCCAAACCAGAAAAAGCCAGGGATCTGTTCATCAAGTATGTGAAAAATGCGAAAGTATGTGTCTGATGAAGGCAAATCCCAGGCCCAACCTAGACATAACATGCGTTATCTCCTAAAATATTGAACGAAACCAGGTTTAATTGAATGTTTCAGTGTGATACCACATTACGACGTGATCCAATCCAGAAAAAACCCAGGATCTGTTCAACAAGTATGTGGAGAATGCAAAAGTATGTGTCTGATCAGGGTAAATCCCAGGCCTAACCTAGACATAACATGCGTTATCCTGTAAAATATTCATCGAAACCAGGTTTAATGGACTGTTTCAGTGTGGTACCACATTACTACGTGATCCAATCCAGAAAAAGCCCAGGATCTAGCCATCAAGTATGAGAAATGTGCGAAAGTATGAGCCTGTGGAGGGCAAATCCTAGACCTAACCCAGACCTAACATGCGTTATCCTCTAAAATATTTATCAAGACCAGGTCTAATTGAATGTTTCAGTGTGGTACCACATTACTACGTGGTCCAAACCAGAAAAAACCCAGGATATGTTCAACAAGTATGTGGAGAATGCGAAAGTATGTGTCTGATGAGGGCAAATCCCAGGCCTAACCTAGACATAACATGCGTTATCCTCTGAAATATTGATCGAAACCAGGTTTAATGGACTGTTTCCGTGTGGTACCACATTACTACGGGATCCAAACCAGAAAAGGCCAGAATCTGGCCATCAAGTATGAGAAATATGCGAAATTACAAGCCTGATGAGAGCAAATCCCAGACCTAACCTAGACCTAACATGAGTTATTCTCTAAAATATTCATCGAAACCAGGTATAATGGACTTTTTCAGTGTGGTACCACATTACTACGTGATCCAAACCAGAAAAAACCCAGGATCCGTTGTACATGTATGTGAAGAATGCGACAGTATGTGTCTGATGAGGGCAAATCCCAGGCCTAACCTAGACCTAACATGCGTTATCCTCTAAAATATTTATCAAGACCAGATTTAGTTGAATGTTTCAGTGTGGTACCACATTACTACGTGATCCAAACCAGAAAAAACCCAGAATCTGTTCAACAAGTATGTGAGAAACGCGTAACTATGAGCCTGATGAGGGCAAATCCCAGACCTATCCCAGACATAACATGCGTTATCCTCTAAAATATTGATCGAAACCAGGTTTAATGGACTGTTTCCGTGTGGTACCACATTACTACGGGATCCAAACCAGAAAAGGCCAGAATCTGGCCATCAAGTATGAGAAATCTGCGAAAGTACGAGCCTGATGGGAGCAAATCCCAGACATAACCTAGACCTAACATGAGTTATTCTCTAAAATATTCATCGAAACCAGGTTTAATGGACTTTTTCAGTGTGGTGCCACATTACTACGTGATCCAAACCAGAAAAAACCCAGGATATGTTCAACAAGTATGTGGAGAATGCGAAAGTATGTGTCTGATGAGGGCAAATCCCAGGCCTAACCTAGACATAACATGCGTTATCCTCTGAAATATTCATCGAAACCATGTTTAATGGACTGTTTCAGTGTGGTAACATATTACTGCGTGATCCAATCCAGAAAAAGCCCAGGATCTAGCCATCAAGTATGAGAAATATGCGAAAGTATGAGCCTATTCAGGGCAAATCCTAGAACTAACCCAGGCCTAACATGAGTTATTCTCTAAAATATTGATCCAAACCAGGTTTAATGGACTGTTTCAGTGTGGTACCACATTAGTACACGATCCAAACCAGAATAAGCCAGGGATCTGTTCAACAAGTATGTGAAAAACGCGAAAGTATGACCCTGATGAGGGCAAATCCCAGGCCTAACCTAGACCTAACATGCGTTATCCTCTAAAAAATTCATTGAAACTAGGTTTAATGGACTGTTTCAGTGTGGTACCACATTACTACGTGATCCAAACCAGAAAAACCCAGGATCTGTTCAACAAGTATGTGAAAAATGCGAAAGTGTGACCCTGATGAGGGCAAATCCCCGACCTATCCCAGACCTAACTTGCGTTGTCCTCCAAAATATTGATGGAAACCAGGTTTAATGCACTGGTTCATTGTGGTACCACATTACTGCGTGATACAAACCAGAAAAAACCAGGATCTGTTCAACAAGTATGTGAAAAATGCGAAAGTATGTGTCTGATGAAGGCAAATCCCAGGCCCAACCTAGACATAACATGCGTTATCTCCTAAAATATTGAACGAAACCAGGTTTAATTGAATGTTTCAGTGTGATATCACATTACGACGTGATCCAATCCAGAAAAAACCCAGGATCTGTTCAACAAGTATGTGGAGAATGCGAAAGTATGTGTCTGATCAGGGTAAATCCCAGGCCTAACCTAGACATAACATGCGTTATCCTGTAAAATATTCATCGAAACCAGGTTTAATGGACTGTTTCAGTGTGGTACCACATTACTACGTGATCCAATCCAGAAAAAGCCCAGGATCTAGCCATCAAGTATGAGAAATGTGCGAAAGTATGAGCCTGTGGAGGGCAAATCCTAGACCTAACCCAGACCTAACATGCGTTATCCTCTAAAATATTTATCAAGACCAGGTCTAATTGAATGTTTCAGTGTGGTACCACATTACTACGTGGTCCAAACCAGAAAAAACCCAGGATATGTTCAACAAGTATGTGGAGAATGCGAAAGTATGTGTCTGATGAGGGCAAATCCCAGGCCTAACCTAGACATAACATGCGTTATCCTCTGAAATATTGATCGAAACCAGGTTTAATGGACTGTTTCCGTGTGGTACCACATTACTACGGGATCCAAACCAGAAAAGGCCAGAATCTGGCCATCAAGTATGAGAAATATGCGAAATTACCAGCCTGATGAGAGCAAATCCCAGACCTAACCTAGACCTAACATGAGTTATTCTCTAAAATATTCATCGAAACCAGGTATAATGGACTTTTTCAGTGTGGTACCACATTACTACGTGATCCAAACCAGAAAAAACCCAGGATCCGTTGTACATGTATGTGAAGAATGCGACAGTATGTGTCTGATGAGGGCAAATCCCAGGCCTAACCTAGACCTAACATGCGTTATCCTCTAAAATATTTATCAAGACCAGATTTAGTTGAATGTTTCAGTGTGGTACCACATTACTACGTGGTCCAAACCAGGAAAAACCCAGGATATGTTCAACAAGTATGTGGAGAATGCGAAAGTATGTGTCTGATGAGGGCAAATCCCAGGCCTAACCTAGACATAACATGCGTTATCCTCTGAAATATTCATCGAAACCAGGTTTAATGGACTGTTTCAGTGTGGTAACATATTACTGCGTGATCCAATCCAGAAAAAGCCCAGGATCTAGCCATCAAGTATGAGAAATATGCGAAAGTATGAGCCTATTCAGGGCAAATCCTAGAACTAACCCAGGCCTAACATGAGTTATTCTCTAAAATATTGATCCAAACCAGGTTTAATGGACTGTTTCAGTGTGGTACCACATTAGTACACGATCCAAACCAGAATAAGCCAGGGATCTGTTCGACAAGTATGTGAAAAACGCGAAAGTATGACCCTGATGAGGGCAAATCCCAGACCTAACCATGACCTAACATGCGTTATTCTCTAAAATATTGATCGAAACCAGGTTTAATGTACTGTTTCAGTGTGGTACCACATTACTACGTGATCCAATCCAGAAAAAGCCCAGGATCTGGCCATCAAGTATGAGAAATATGCGAAAGTATGAGCCTGACGAGGGCAAATCCCAGACCTATCCCAGACATAACATGCGTTGTCCTCCAAAATAGTTATCAAGATCAGATTTAATTGAATGTTTCAGTGTGGTACCACATTACTACGTGATCCAAACCAGAAAAAACCCAGGATCTGTTCAACAAGTATGTCGAGAATGCGAAAGTATGTGTCTGATGAGGGCAAATCCCAGGCCCAAACTAGACATAACATGCGTTATCCTCTAGAATATTGATCGAAACCAGGTTTAATGGACTGTTTCAGTGTGGTACCACATTACTACGTGATCCAAACCGGAAAATGCAGGGGATCTGTTCAACAAGTATGTGAAAAATGCGAAAATATGACCCTGATGAGGGCAAATCCCGGACCTATCCCATACCTAACTTGCGTTATCCTCTAAAATATTGATCGAAACCAGGTTTAATGGACTATCTCAGTGTGGTCCCACATTACTACGTGATCCAATCCAGAAAAACCCCAGGATCTGGCCATCAAGTTTGAGAAATATTCGAAAGTACGAGCCTGATGAGAGCAAATCCCAGACCTAACCCAGACCTAACATGCGTTATCCTCTAAAATATTTATCAAGACCAGATTTAATGGTCTGTTTCAGTGTGGTACCACATTAGTACATGATCCAAACCAGAATAAGCCAGGGATCTGTTCAACAAGTATGTGAAAAACGTGAAAGTATGACCCTGATGAGGGCAAATCCCAGGCCTAATCTAGACCTAACATGCGTTATCCTCTAAACTATTGATCGAAACTGGGTTTAATGGTCGGTTTCAGTGTGGTACCACATTACTACGTGATCCAAAACAGAAAAACCGAGGATCTGTTCAACAAGTATGTTAAAAATGCGAAAATATGACCCTGATGAGGGCAAATCCCAGTCCTATCCCAGACCCAACATGCGTTGTCCTCCAAAATATTTATCAAGACCAGATTTAATTGAATGTTTCAGTGTGGTACCGCATTACTATGTGATCCGAACCAGAAAAAACCCAGGATCTGTTCAACAAGTATGTGGAGAATGCAAAAGTGTGTGTCTGATGAGGGCAAATCCCAGGCCTATCCCAGACATAACTTGCGTTATCATCTAAAATATTGACCGAAACCAGTTTTAATCTACTGTTTCAGTGTGGTACCACATTACTACGTGATCCAAACCAGAAAAAGCACAGAATCTGGCCATC
Source organism: Colletes latitarsis (assembly GCF_051014445.1). Taxonomy (NCBI): domain Eukaryota; kingdom Metazoa; phylum Arthropoda; class Insecta; order Hymenoptera; family Colletidae; genus Colletes; species Colletes latitarsis. The sequence continues at coordinate 7,625,854 of NC_135134.1, read as the reverse complement.
AACTATGAGAAATATGCGAAAGTACGAGCCTGATGAGTGCAAATCCCAGACCTAACCAAGACCTAACATGCGTTATTCTGTAAAATATTGATCGAAACCAGGTTTAATGGACTGTTTCAGTGTGGTACCACATTACTACGTGATCCAAATCAGAAAAAACCCAGAATCTGTTCAACAAGTACGTGAAAAACGCGAAACTATGAGCCTGATGAGGGCAAATCCCAGACCTATCCCAGACATAACATGCGTTATCCTCTAAAATATTGATCGAAACCAGGTTTAATGGACTGTTTCAGTGTGGTACCACATTACTACGTGATCCAAACCGGAAAAAGCCAGGGATCTGTTCAACAAGTATGTGAAAAATGCGAAAATATGACCCTGATGAGGGCAAATCCCGGACCTATCCCATACCTAACTTGCGTTATCCTCTAAAATATTTATCGAAATCAGGTTTAATTTACTGTTTCAGTGTGGTACCACATTGCTACGTGATGCAATCCAGAAAAAGCCCAGGATCTAGCCATGAAGTATGAGAAATATGCGAAAGTACGAGCCTGATGAGAGCAAATCCCAGACCTAACCTAGACCTAACATGTTAGGTCTAAAATATTCATCCAAGCCAGGTTTAATGGACTTTTTCAGTGTGGCACCACATTACTACGTGATCCAAACCAGAAATAACCCAGGATCCGTTCAACAAGTATGTGAAGAATGCGAAAGAATGTGTCTGATGAAGGAAAATCCCAGGCCTAACCTAGACCTAACTTGCGTTATCCTCTAAAATATTGATCGAAACCAGGTTTAATGGACTGTTTCAGTGTGGTACCACATTACTACGTGATCCAAACCAGAAAAACCGGGGAACTGTTCAACAAGTATGTTAAAAATGCGAAAGTATGACCCAGATGAGGGCAAATCCCAGACATGTCCCAGACCTAACATGCGTTGCCCTCTAAAATATTGATCGAAACCAGATTTAATGGACTGTTTCAGTGTGGTACCACATTACTACGTAATCCAAACCAGAAGAAGCCAGGGATCTGTTCAACAAGTATGTGTACAATGCGAAAATATGGCCCTGATGAGGGCAAATCCCTGGTCTAACCTAGACGTAACATGCGTTATCCTCTAAAATATTCATCGAAGCCAGGTTTAATGGACTGTTTCAGTGTGATACCACATTACTACGTGATCTAATCCAGAAAAAGCCCAGGTTCTAGCCATCAAGTATGAGAAATATGCGAAAGTATGAGCCCGCTGAGGGCAAATCCTAGACCTAACCCAGACCTAGCATGCGTTATCCTTCAAAATATTTATCAAGACCAGATTTAATTGAATGTTTCAGTGTGGTACCACATTACTACGTGATCCAAACCAGAAAAAACCCAGGATCTGTTCCACAAGTATGTGAAGAATGCGAAATTATGTGTCTGATGAGGGAAAATCCTAGGCCTAATCTAGACCTAACTTGCGTTACCCTCAAAATTATTGATCGAAACCAGGTTTAATCGACTGTTTCAGTGTGGTACCACATTACTACGGGATCCAATCCAGAAAAAGGCCAGAATCTGTTCAACAAGTATGTGAAAAACGCGAAACTATGAGCCTGATGAGGACAAATCCCAGACCTATCCCAGACATAACATGCGTTATCCTCTAAAATATTGATCGAAACCAGGTTTAATGAATTGTTTCAGTGTGGTACCACATTACTACGTGATCCAAACCAGAAAAAGCCGGGGATCTGTTCAACAAGTATGTGATAAATGCGAAAATATGACCCCGATAAGGTCAAATCCCGGACCTAACCTTGACCTTACATGAGTTATTCTCTAAAATATTCATCGAAGCCAGGTTTAATGGACTTTTTCAGTGTGGTACCACATTACTACGTGATTCAATCCAGAAAAAGCCCAGGATCGGGCCATCAAGTATGAAAAATATGCGAAAGTATGAGCCTGCTGAGGGCAAATCCTAGACCTAACCCAGACCTAACATGCGTTATCCTCTAAAATATTTATCAAGACCAGATTTAATGGACTGTTTCAGTGTGGTACCACATTACTACGAGATCCAAACCAGAATAAAACCCAGGATGTGTACAACTAGTATGTGAAGAATGCGAAAGTATGAGCCTGACGAGGGCAAATCCCAGACCTATCCCAGACATAACTTGCGTTATCCTCTAAAATATTGATCGAAACCAGGTTTAATGGATTGCTTCAGTGTGGTACCACATTACTACGTGATCCAATCCAGAAAAAGCCCAGGATCTGGCCATCAAGTATGAGAAATATGCGAAAGTATGAGCCTGCTGAGGGCAAATCCTAGACCTAACCCAGACCTAACATACGTTATCCTCTAAAATATTTATCAAGACCAGATTTAATGGACTGTTTCAGTGTGGTACCACATTAGTACATGGTCCAAACAAGAATAAGCCAGGGATCTGTTCAACAAGTATGTGAAAAATGCGAAAGTATGACCCAGATGAGGGCAAATCCCAGACATGTCCCAGACCTAACATGCGTTGTCCTCTAAAATATTGATCGAAACCAGATTTAATGGACTGTTTCAGTGTGGTACCACATTACTACGTAATCCAAAGCAGAAGAAGCCAGGGATCTGTTCAACAAGTATGTGAACAATGCGAAAATATGGCCCTGATGAGGGCAAATCCCAGACCTATCCCAGACATAACATGCGTTATCCTCTAAAATATTGATCGAAACCAGGTTTAATGAATTGTTTCAGTGTGGTACCACATTACTACGTGATCCAAACCAGAAAAAGCCGGGGATCTGTGCAACAAGTATGTGAAAAATGCGAAAATATGACCCTGATGAGGGCAAATCCCGGACCTAACCTAGACCTAACATGAGTTATTCTCTAAAATATTCATCGAAGCCAGGTTTAATGGACCTTTTCAGTGTGGTACCCCATTACTACGTGATCCAAACCAGAAAAAACCCAGGATCCGTTCTACATGTATGTGAAGAATGCGGAATTATGAGTCTGATGAGGGAAAATCCCAGGCCTAACCTAGACCTAACATGCGTTACCCTCAAAATTATTGATCGAAACCAGGTTTAATCAACTGTTTCGGTGTGGTACCACATTACTACGTGATCCAAACCAGAAAAAGACCAGAATCTGGTCATCAACTATGAGAAATATGCGAAAGTACGAGCCTGATGAGAGCAAATCCCAGACCTAACCAAGACCTAACATGCGATATTCTGTAAAATATTGATCGAAACCAGGTTTAATGGACTGTTTCAGTGTGGTACCACATTACGACGTGATCCAAACCAGAACAAACCCAGAATCTGTTCAACAAGTATGTGAAAAACGCGAAACTATGAGCCTGATGAGGGCAAATCCCAGACCTATCCCAGACATAACATGCGTTATCATCTAAAATATTGATCGAAACCAGGTTTAATGGACTGTTTCAGTGTGGTACCACATTACTACGTGATCCAAACCAGAAAAAGCCAGGGATCTGTTCAACAAGTATGTGAAAAGTGCGAAAGTATGTATCTGATGAGGGAAAATCCCAGGCCTAACCTAGACATAGCAAGAGTTATTCTCTAAAATATTCATCGAAGCCAGGTTTAATCGACAGTTTCAGTGTGGTACCACATTACTACGTCATCCAAACCAGAAAAAGCCAGGGATCTGTTCAACAAGTATGTGAAGAATGCGAAAGTATGTGTCTGATGAAGGAAAATCCCAGGCCTAACCTAGACCTAACTTGCGTTATCCTCTAAAATATTCATCGAAACCAGGTTTAATGGACAGTTTCAGTGAGGTACCACATTACTACGTGATCCAATCCAGAAAAAGCCCAGGATCTGGCCATGAAGTATGAGAAATATGCGAAATTATGATCCTGATAAGGGCAAATCCTAGACCTAACCCAGACCTAACATGCGTTATCCTCTAAAATATTTATCAAGACCAGGTTTAATCGACTGTTTCAGTGTGGTACCACATTACTACGTGATCCAAACCAGAAAAAACCCAGGATCCGTTCAACTAGTATGTGAAGAATGCGAAAGTATGTGTCTGATGAAGGAAAATCCCAGGCGTAACCTAGACCTAACTTGCGTTGTACTCTAAAATATTGATCGAAACCAGGTTTAATGGACTATTTCAGTGTGGTACCACATTACTACGTGATCCAATCCAGAAAACCCCCAGGATCAGGCCATCAAGTATGAGAAATATGCGAAAGTACGAGCCTGATGAGAGCAAATCCCAGACCTAACATAGACCTAACATGAGTTATTCTCTAAAATATTCATCGAAGCCAGGTTTAATGGACTTTTTCAGTGTGGTACCACATTACTACGTGATCCAAACCAGAAAAAACCCAGGATCCGTTCAACAAGTATGTGAAGAATGCGAAAGTATGTGTCTGATGAAGGAAAATCCCAGGCCAAACCTAGACCTAACTTGCGTTATCCTCTAAAATATTGATCGAAACCAGGTTTAATGGACTGTTTCAGTGTGGTACCACTTTACTACGGGATCCAATCCAGAAAAAGCCCAGGATCTAGCCAGGAAGTATGAGAAGTATGCGAAAGTACGAGCCTGATGAGAGCAAATCCCAGACCTAACCTAGACCTAACATGAGTTATTCTCTAAGATATTGATCGAAACCAGGTTTAATGGACAGTTTCAGTGTGGTACCACATTACTACGTGATCCAATCCAGAAAAAGCCCAGGATCTGGCCATCAAGAATGAGAAATATGGGAAAGTATGAGCCTGCTGAGGGCAAATCCCAGACCTATCCTAGACCTAACATGAGTTATTCTCTAAAATATTTATCAAGACCAGATTTAATGGACTGTTTCAGGGTGGTACCACATTAGTACATGATCCAAACCAGAATAAGCGCAGGATCTGGCCATGAAGTATGAGAAATATGCGAAGGTACGAGCCTGATGGGAGCAAATCCGAGACCTAACCTAGACCTAACATGAGTTATTCTTTAAAATATTCATCGAAACCAGGTTTGATGGACTGTTTCAGTGTGGTACCACATTACTACGTGATCCAATCCAGAAAAAGGCTAGAATCTAGCCATCAAGTATGAGAAATATGCGAAAGTATGAGCCCGCTGAGGGCAAATCCTAGACCTAACCCTGACCTAGCATGAGTTATCCTCTAAAATATTGATCGAAACCAGGTTTAATGGACTGATTCAGTGTGGTACCACATTACTACGTGATCCAAACCAGAAAAAGCCAGGGATCTGTTCAACAAGTATGTGAAAAATGCGAAAATATGACCCTGATGAGGGCAAATCCCGGACCTAACCTAGACCTATAATGAGTTATTCTCTAAAATATTTATCGAAGCCAGGTTTAATGGACTTTTTCATCGTGGTACCTCATTACTACGTGATCCAAACTAGAAAAAACCCAGGATCCGTGGAACAAGTATGTGAAGAATGCGAAAGTATGTGTCTGATGAGGGAAAATCCCAGGCCTAACCTAGACATAACATGCGTTATCCTCTAAAATATTCATCGAAACCAGGTTTAATGGACTGTTTCAGTGTGGTACCACGTTACTACGTGATCCAAACCAGTATAAAACCCAGGATTTGTACAACTAGTATGTGAAGAATGCGAATGTATGGGCCTGACGAGGGCAAATCCCAGACCTATCCCAGACATAACTTGCGTTATCATCTAAAATATTGACCGACACCTGTTTTAATCGACTGTTTCAATGTGGCACCACATTACTACGTGATCAAAACCAGAAAAAGCCCAGAATCTGGCCATCAACTATGAGAAATATGCGAAAATACGAGCCTGATGAGAGCAAATCCCAGACCTAACCAAGACCTAACATGCGTCACTCTGTAAAATGTTGATCGAAACCAGGTTTAATGGACTGTTTCAGTGTGGTACCACATTACTACGTGATCCAAACCAGAAAAAAGCCAGAATGTGTTCAACAGGTATGTGAAAAATGCGAAAGTATGAGCCTGACGAGGGCAAATCCCTGACCTATCCCAGACATATCATGCGTTATCCTCTAGAATATTGATCGAAACCAGGTTTAATGGACTGTTTCAGTGCGGTACCACACTACTACGTGATCCAAACCAGAAAAAGCCAGGGATCTGTTCAACAAGTATGTGAAAAATGCGAAAGTATGTGTCTGATGATGACAAATCCCAGGCCTATCCCAGACATAACATGCGTTATCCTCTAAAATATTGATCGAAACCAGGTTTAATTTACTGTTTCAGTGTGGTACCACATTAATACGTGATCCTAAGCAAGAAAACCCGTGTTCTGGCCAACAAGAATGCGAAAAATGCGAAATTATGAGGCAGATGATTGCAGATTCCAGACCTAACCCAGGCGTAACCAGCGTTCTCCGCTAAAGTATTAAGCGGAACCAGGTTTTATTGATTATATTTCAGTGTGGTACAGCATTAATACGTGATCCTAACCAGAACAAAACCCAGGATCTTGCCAACAAGTTAGCGAAAAATACGAAAGTATGAGCCAGATGATTGCAAATACCAGACGTAACACAGACATAACCGGTGTTATCCTCTAAAATATTGATCGAATCAAGGTTGAATTGATTATTTCTGTGTGGCACCACATTAATACGTGATCCTAACCAGAAAAAACCCGGGTTCTGGCCAACAAGAATGCGAAAAATGCGAAATTATGAGGCAGATGATTGCAAATACCAGAACTAACCCAGACATAACGGGCGATATCCTCTAAAATATTAATCGGAAGCAGGATTAATTGACTGCTTCAGTGTGGTACCACATTACTACGTGATCCGAACCAGAAAAAGCCCAGGATCTGACGAACAAGTACGCGAAAAATGCGAAAGTATGAGCCAGATGATTGCGAATACCAGACGTAACCCAGACATAAAGGGCGTTATCCCCTAAAATATTGATCGAATCCAGGTTGAATTGATTACTTCTGTGTGGCACCACATTAATACGTGATCCTAACCAGAGAAAAATCCAGGGTCTGGCCAACAAGAATGCGAAAAATGCGAAAGTGTGAGGCAGATAATTGCAAATACCAGACCTAACCCAGACATAAAGGTCGTTATCCCCTAAAATATTGATCGAATCCAGGTTGAATTGATTACTTCTGTGTGGCACCACATTAATACGTGATCCTACCCAGAAAAATATCCAGGATCTGGCCAACAAGAATGCGAAAAATGCGAAAGTGTGAGGCAGATAATTGCAAATACCAGACCTAACCCAGACATAAAGGGCGTTATCCCCTAAAATATTGATCGAATCCAGGTCGAATTGATTACTTCTGTGTGGCACCACATTAATACATGATCCTAACCAGAGAAAAATCCAGGGTCTGGCCAACGAGAATACGAAAAATGCGAAAGCATGAGATAGATGATGGCAAATACCAGGCATAACCCTGACATAACCGGCGTTATCCTCTAAAATATTAATCAGAACCAGGTGTAATTGACCGCCTCAGTGTGGTACCACATTACTACGTGATCGAAACCAGAAAAAGCCCAGGATCTGGCCAACAAGAATGCGAAAAATGCGAAATTATGAGGCAGAAGATTGCAAATACCAAACCTAACCCAGACGTAACCGGCGTTCTCCTCTAAAATATTAATCGCAACTAGGTTCTATTGACTACTTCAGTGTAGTACCACATTACTACGTGATCCAAACCAGAAAAAGCCCAGGATCTGGCCATTCAAGTATGGGAAAAATGCGAAAGTACGAGCTAGATGGTGGCATATACGAGACCTAACCCAGCCATAACCGGCGTTATCATCTAAAATATTAATCGGAACCAGGTTTTGTTGACTATCTCAGTGTGGTACCACATTAATACGTAATCCTAACCGGGACAAAACCCAGGATCTGGCCAACAAGTTGCGAAAAATGCGAAATTATGTGGCAGATGAATGCGAATACCAGACGTAACCCAGACACAACCGATGTTATTGTCTAAAATATTGATCGAATCCAAGTGGAATTAACTATTTCTGTGTGGCACCACATTAATACGTGATCCTCACCAGAAAAAATCCCAGGATCTGACCGACAAGAATGCGAAAGATGCGAAAGTATGAGCTAGATGATGGCAAATACCAGACCTAACCCAGACATAACCGGCGTTATCCTGTAAAATATTAATCGGAACCAGGTTTAGTTGACTGTTACAGTGTGGTAAGACATTACTACGTGATCCAAAACAGAAAAACCCCAGGATCTGGCTATTCAAGTACGCGAAAAATGCGAAAGTATGAGCTAGATGATTGCAAATACCAGAACTAACCCAAACATAACCGGCGTTATCCCCTAAAATACTAATCGGTACCAGGTTTAGTTGACTGTTACAGGGTGGAAAGACATTACTACGTGATCCAAAACAGAAAAAGCCCAGGATCTGGCTTTCAAGTATGCGAAAAATGCGAAAGTATGAGCTAGATGATGGCAAATACCAGACCTAACCCTGACATAACCGGCGTTATGCTCTAAAATATTAATCGCAACCTGGTTTAATTGACTGTTTCGGTGTGGTACCACTTTACTACGTGATCCCAACGAGAAAAAGCCCAGGGTCTGGCCAACAAGTATGCGAAAAATGCGAAAGTATGGGGCAGATGATTGCGAATACCAGACCTAACACAGACGTAACCGGCGTTCTCATCTAAAATATTAATTGGAACCAGGTTTAATTGACTGTTTCACTGTGGTACCAAATACCAGACGTAACCAAGGCACAACCGGTGTTATCGTCTAAAATATTGATCGAATCCAGGTGGAATTGACTATTTCTGTGTGGCACCACTTTAATTCGTGATCGTAACCAGAAAAAAGCCCAGGATCTGACCATCAAGTAAGCGAAAAATACGAAAGTATGAGCCAGATAATTGCAAAAACCACAACTAACCCAGACATAACCGGCGTTATCCACTAAAATATTAATCGGAACCTGGTTTAGTTGACTGCTTCAGCGTGGTACCACATTATTACGTGATCCTAAAGAGAAAAGAACCCAGGATCTGGCCATTCAAGTAAGCGAAAAATACGAAAGTATGAGCTAGATGATGGCAAATACCAGAGCTAACCCTGACATAACCAGCGTTATGCTCTAAAATATTAATCACAACCTGGTTTCATTGACTGTTTCGGTGTAGTACCACTTTACTACGTGATTCAAACCAGAAAATGCCCAGGATCTGACCATCAAGTAGGCGAAAAATGCGAAGGAATGGGACAGATGATTGCAAATACCAGAACTAACCCAGACATAACCGGCGTTATCTTCTAAAATATTAATCGGAGCCAGGTTTTATTGACTATTTCAGTGTGATACCACATTAATACGTGATCCTAACGAGAACAAAACCCAGGATCTGGCCATTCAAGTATGCGAAAAATACGAAAGTATGAGCAAGATGATTGCAAAAACCCCACCTAACCAAGACGTAACCGGCGTTATCCTCGAAAATACTAATCGGAACCAGGTTTAATTGACTGTTTCACTGTGGTACCACATAAATACGTGATCCTAAAGAGAAAAAAACCCAGGATCTGGCCATTCAAGTAAGCGAAAAATGTGAAAGTCTGAGCTAGATGATGGCAAATACCAGGCCTTACCCTGACATAACTGGCGTTATGCTCTAAAATATTAATCGCAACCTGGTTAAATTGACTGTTTCGGTGTGGTACCACCTTACTACGTGATCCAAACCAGAAAAAGCCCAGGATATGACCATCAAGTAGGCGAAAAATGCGAAAGTGTGAGGCAGATGATTGCAAAAACCACAACTAACCCACACAACACCGGCGTTCTCCTCTGAAATATTAATCGGAAGCAGGTTTAGTTGACTGTTACAGGGTGGTAAGACATTACTACGTGATCCAAAACAGAAAAAGCCCAGGATCTGGCTATTCAAGTATGCGAAAAATGCGAAAGTATGAGCTAGATGATGGCAAATACCAGACCTAACCCTGACATGACCGGCGTTATCCTCTAAAATATTAATCGGAACCAGGTTTAGTTGACTGTTGCAGTGCGGTAAGACATTACTACGTGATCCAAAACAGATAAAGCCCAGGATCTGGCAATTCAAGTATGCGAAAAATGCGAAAGTATGAGCTAGATGATTGCAAATACCAGAACTAACCCAGACATAATCGGCGTTAAGCTCTAAAATATTGATCGAATCCAAGTGGAATTGACTTTTTCTGTGTGGCACCACATTAATACGTGATCCTCACCAGAAAAAAACCCAGGATCTGACCGACAAGAATGCGAAAAATCGAAAGTATTAGCCAGATGATTGCGAATACCAGACCTAACACAGACGTAAGCGGCGTTCTCATCTAAAATATTAATTGGAACCAGGTTTAATTGACTGTTTCACTGTGGTACCACATAAATACGTGATCCTAAAGAGAAAAAAACCCAGGATCTGGCCATTCAAGTAAGCGAAAAATGTGAAAGTATGTGCTAGATGATGGCAAATACCAGGCCTTACCCTGACATAACTGGCGTTATCCTCTAAAATATTAATCGGAACCAGGTTTAGTTGGCTGTTTCGGTGTCGTGCCACATTACTACGTGATACTCACCAGAAAAAGCCCAGGATCTGGCCATTCAAGTATGAGAAAAATGCGAAAGTGTGAGGCAGATGATTGCAAAAACCACAACTAACCCACACAACACCGGCGTTCTCCTCTGAAATATTAATCGGAAGCAGGTGTATTTGCCTGCTTCAGTGTGGTACCACATTACTACGTGATCCAAATCAGAAAAAGCCCAGGAGCTGGTCTACAGGAATGCGAAAGATGCGAAAGTATGAGGCAGATGATTGCAAATACCAGACGCAACCCAGACATAAGCGGTGTCATCCTCTAAAATATTGATCGAATACAGGTTGAATTGACTATTTCAGTGTGGCAGCACATTAATACGTGAAACTAACCAGAAAAAAAACCAGGCTCTGGCCATTCAAGTATGCGAAAGGTGCGAAAGTATGAGCTACATGATGGCAAATACCAGACGTAACCCAGGCACAACCGTCGATCTCCTCTAAAATATTAATCGGAACCAGGATTTATTGACTGTTTCACTGTGGTACCACATAAATACGTGATCCTAAAGAGAAAAAAACCCAGGATCTGGCCATTCAAGTAAGCGAAAAATGCGAAAGTATGAGCTAGATGATGGCAAATACCAGACCTAACCCAGACATAACCGGCGTTATCCTCTAAAATACTAATCGGAACCAGGTTTAGTTGACTGTTACAGGGTGGTAAGACATTACTACGTGATCCAAAACAGAAAAAGCCCAGGATCTGGCTATTCAAGTATGCGAAAAATGCGAAAGTATGAGCTAGATGATGGCAAATACCAGACGTAACCCAGGCACAACCGTCGATCTCCTCTAAAATATTAATCGGAACCAGGATTTATTGACTGTTTCACTGTGGTACCACATAAATACGTGATCCTAAAGAGAAAAAAACCCAGGATCTGGCCATTCAAGTAAGCGAAAAATGCGAAAGTATGAGCTAGATGATGGCAAATACCAGACCTAACCCAGACATAACCGGCGTTATCCTCTAAAATATTAATCGGAACAAGGTTTAGTTGACTGTTTCGGTGTCGTGCCACATTACTACGTGATACTCACCAGAAAAAGCCCAGGATCTGGCCATTCAAGTATGAGAAAAATGCGAAAGTATGTGCTTGATGATTGCAAAAACCACAACTAACCCAGAAAAAACCGGCGTTCTCCTCTAAAATATTAATCGGAAGCAGGTTTATTTGACTGCTTCAGCGTGGTACCACATTACTACGTGATCCAAATCAGAATAAGCCCAGGATCTGGCCAACAAGTATGCGAAAAATGCGAAGGAATGAGGCAGATGATTGCAAATACCAGAACCAACCCAGACATAACCGGCGTTATCTTCTAAAATATTAATCGGAACCAGGTTTTATTGACTATTTCAGTGTGATACCACATTAATACGTGATCCAAACCAGAACAAAACCCAGGATCTGGCCATTCAAGTATGCGAAAAATGCGAAAGTATGAGCTAGATGATGGCAAATACCAGAGCTAACCCTGACATATCCGGCGTTATGCTCTAAAGTATTAATCGCAACCTGGTTTCATTGACTGTTTCGGTGTAGTACCACTTTTCTACGTGATCCAAACCAGAAAAAGCCCAGGTTCAGACCAACAAGTAGGCGAAAAATGCGAAGGAATGGGGTAGATGATTGCAAATACCAGAACTAACCCAGACATAACCGGCGTTATCTTCTAAAATATTAATCGGAACCAGGTTTTATTGACTATTTCAGTGTGATACCACATTAATACGAGATCCCAACTAAAACAAAACCCAGGATCAGGCCATTCAAGTAAGCGAAAAATGCGAAAGTATGAGCTAGATGATGGCAAATACCAGAGCTAACCCTGACATAACCGGCGTTATGCTCTAAAATATTAATCGCAACCTCGTTTCATTGACTCTTTCGGTGTAGTACCACTTTACTACGTAATCCAAACCAGAAAAAGCCCAGGATCTGACCAACAAGTAGGTGAAAAATGCGAAGGAATGGGGCAGATGATTGCAAATACCAGAACTAACCCAGACATAACCGGCGTTATCTTCTAAAATATTAATCGGAACCAGGTTTTATTGACTATTTCAGTGTGATACCACATTAATACGTGATCCTAACGAGAACAAAACCCAGGATCTGGCCATTCAAGTATGCGAAAAATCCGAAAGTATGAGCAAGATGATTGCAAAAACCTCACCTACCCAAGACGTAACAGGCGTTATCCTCGAAAATATTAATCGGAACCAGGTTTAATTGACTGTTTCACTGTGGTACCACATAAATACGTGATCCTAAAGAAAAAAAAACCCAGGATCTGGCCATTCAAGTAAGCGAAAAATGTGAAAGTATGAGGCAGATGATTGCAAATACCAGACGCAACCCAGACATAACCGGTGTCATCCTCTAAAATATTGATCGAATACAGGTTGAATTGACTATTTCAGTGTGGCAGAACATTAATACGTGAAACTAACCAGAAAAAAAACCAGGCTCTGGCCATTCAAGTATGCGAAAGGTGCGAAAGTATGAGCTAGATGATGGCAAATACTAGACCTAACCCAGACATAACCGGCGTTATCCTCTAAAATACTAATCGGAACCAGGTTTAGTTGACTGTTACAGGGTGGTAAGACATTACTACGTGATCCAAAACAGAAAAAGCCCAGGATCTGGCTATTCAAGTATGCGAAAAATGCGAAAGTATGAACTAGATGATGGCAAATACCAGACCTAACCCAGGCATAACCGTCGATCTCCTCTAAAATATTAATCGGAACCAGGTTTAATTGACTGTTTCACTGTGGTACCACATAAATACGTGATCCTAAAGAGAAAAAAACCCAGGATCTGGCCATTCAAGTAAGCGAAAAATGTGAAAGTATGAGCTAGATGATGGCAAATACCAGGCCTTACCCTGACATAACTGGCGTTATGCTCTAAAATATTAATCGCAACCTGGTTAAATTGACTGTTTCGGTGTGGTACCACCTTACTACGTGATCCAAACCAGAAACAGCCCAGGATATGACCATCAAGTAGGCGAAAAATGCGAAAGTGTGAGGCAGATGATTGCAAAAACCACAACTAACCCACACAACACCGGCGTTCTCCTCTGAAATATTAATCGGAAGCAGGTTTAGTTGACTGTTACAGGGTGGTAAGACATTACTACGTGATCCAAAACAGAAAAAGCCTAGGATCTGGCTATTCAAGTATGCGAAAAATGCGAAAGTATGAGCTAGATGATGGCAAATACCAGACCTAACCCTGACATGACCGGCGTTATCCTCTAAAATATTAATCGGAACCAGGTTTAGTTGACTGTTGCAGTGCGGTAAGACATTACTACGTGATCCAAAACAGATAAAGCCCAGGATCTGGCAATTCAAGTATGCGAAAAATGCGAAAGTATGAGCTAGATGATTGCAAATACCAGAACTAACCCAGACATAATCGGCGTTAAGCTCTAAAATATTGATCGAATCCAAGTGGAATTGACTATTTCTGTGTGGCACCACATTAATACGTGATCCTCACCAGAAAAAAACCCAGGATCTGACCGACAAGAATGCGAAAAATCGAAAGTATTAGCCAGATGATTGCGAATACCAGACCTAACACAGACGTAACCGGCGTTCTCATCTAAAATATTAATTGGAACCAGGTTTAATTGACTGTTTCACTGTGGTACCACATAAATACGTGATCCTAAAGAGAAAAAAACCCAGGATCTGGCCATTCAAGTAAGCGAAAAATGTGAAAGTATGTGCTAGATGATGGCAAATACCAGGCCTTACCCTGACATAACTGGCGTTATCCTCTAAAATATTAATCGGAACCAGGTTTAGTTGACTGTTTCGGTGTCGTGCCACATTACTACGTGATACTCACCAGAAAAAGCCCAGGATCTGGCCATTCAAGTATGAGAAAAATGCGAAAGTGTGAGGCAGATGATTGCAAAAACCACAACTAACCCACACAACACCGGCGTTCTCCTCTGAAATATTAATCGGAAGCAGGTGTATTTGCCTGCTTCAGTGTGGTACCACATTACTACGTGATCCAAATCAGAAAAAGCCCAGGAGCTGGTCTACAGGAATGCGAAAGGTGCGAAAGTATGAGGCAGATGATTGCAAATACCAGACGCAACCCAGACATAAGCGGTGTCATCCTCTAAAATATTGATCGAATACAGGTTGAATTGACTATTTCAGTGTGGCAGCACATTAATACGTGAAACTAACCAGAAAAAAAACCAGGCTCTGGCCATTCAAGTATGCGAAAGGTGCGAAAGTATGAGCTAGATGATGGCAAATACTAGACCTAACCCAGACATAACCGGCGTTATCCTCTAAAATACTAATCGGAACCAGGTTTAGTTGACTGTTACAGGGTGGTAAGACATTACTACGTGATCCAAAACAGAAAAAGCCCAGGATCTGGCTATTCAAGTATGCGAAAAATGCGAAAGTATGAGCTAGATGATGGCAAATACCAGACGTAACCCAGGCACAACCGTCGATCTCCTCTAAAATATTAATCGGAACCAGGATTTATTGACTGTTTCACTGTGGTACCACATAAATACGTGATCCTAAAGAGAAAAAAACCCAGGATCTGGCCATTCAAGTAAGCGAAAAATGCGAAAGTTTGAGCTAGATGATGGCAAATACCAGACCTAACCCAGACATAACCGGCGTTATCCTCTAAAATATTAATCGGAACAAGGTTTAGTTGACTGTTTCGGTGTCGTGCCACATTACTACGTGATACTCACCAGAAAAAGCCCAGGATCTGGCCATTCAAGTATGAGAAAAATGCGAAAGTATGTGCTTGATGATTGCAAAAACCACAACTAACCCAGAAAAAACCGGCGTTATCTTCTAAAATATTAATCGGAACCAGGTTTTATTGACTATTTCAGTGTGATACCACATTAATACGTGATCCAAACCAGAACAAAACCCAGGATCTGGCCATTCAAGTATGCGAAAAATGCGAAAGTATGAGCTAGATGATGGCAAATACCAGAGCTAACCCTGACATAACCGGCGTTATGCTCTAGAATATTAATCGCAATCTGGTTTCATTGGCTGTTTCGCTGTAGTACCACTTTACTACGTGATCCAAACCAGAAAAAGCCCAGGATCTGACCAACAAGTAGGCGAAAAATGCGAAGGAATGGGGCAGATGATTGCAAATACCAGAACTAACCCAGACATAACCGTTGTTATCTTCTAAAATATTAATCGGAACCAGGTTTTATTGACTATTTCAGTGTGATACCACATTAATACGAGATCCCAACTAAAACAAAACCCAGGATCAGGCCATTCAAGTAAGCGAAAAATGCGAAAGTATGAGCTAGATGATGGCAAATACCAGAGCTAACCCTGACATAACCGGCGTTATGCTCTAAAATATTAATCGCAACCTCGTTTCATTGACTCTTTCGGTGTAGTACCACTTTACTACGTAATCCAAACCAGAAAAAGCCCAGGATCTGACCAACAAGTAGGTGAAAAATGCGAAGGAATGGGGCAGATGATTGCAAATACCAGAACTAACCCAGACATAACCGGCGTTATCTTCTAAAATATTAATCGGAACCAGGTTTTATTGACTATTTCAGTGTGATACCACATTAATACGTGATCCTAACGAGAACAAAACCCAGGATCTGGCCATTCAAGTATGCGAAAAATGTGAAAGTATGAGCTACATGATGGCAAATACCAGGCCTTACCCTGACATAACCGGCGTTATGCTCTAAAATATTAATCGGAACCAGGTTTAGTTGACTGTTACAGTGTGGTAAGACATTACTACGTGATCCAAAACAGAAAAAGCCCTGGATCTGGCTATTCAAGTATGAGAAAAATGCGAAAGTATGTGCTAGATGATTGCAAAAACCACAACTAACCCAGAAAAAACCGGCGTTCTCCTCTAAAATATTAATCGGAAGCAGGTTTATTTGACTGCTTCAGCGTGGTACCACATTACTACGTGATCCAAATCAGAAAAAGCCCAGGATCTGGCCAACAACAATGCGAAAAATGAGAAAGTATGAGCTAGATGATGCCAAAAACCAGACCTAACCCAGGCATAACCAGCGTTATGCTCTAGAATATTAATCGCAACCTGGTTTCATTGGCTGTTTCGCTGTAGTACCACTTTACTACGTGATCCAAACCAGAAAAAGCCCAGGATCTGACCAACAAGTAGGCGAAAAATGCGAAGGAATGGGGCAGATGATTGCAAATACCAGAACTAACCCAGACATAACCGGCGTTATCTTCTAAAATATTAATCGGAACCAGGTTTTATTGACTATTTCAGTGTGATACCACATTAATACGTGATCCTAACGAGAACAAAACCCAGGATCAGGCCATTCAAGTAAGCGAAAAATGCGAAAGTATGAGCTAGATGATGGCAAATACCAGAGCTAACCCTGACATAACCGGCGTTATGCTCTAAAATATTAATCGCAACCTGTTTTAATTGACTGTTTCGGTGTGGTACCACTTTACTACGTGATCCAAGCCAGAAAAAGCCCTTGATGTGAGCAATAAGTAGGCGAAAAATGCGAAAGTATGAGGCAGATGATTGCAAATACCAGAACTAACCCAGACATAACCGGTGTTACCCTCTAAGATATTGATCGAATCCAGGTGGAATTGTCTATTTCTCTGTGGCACCACATTAATACGTGATCCTAACCAGAAAAAACCCAAGTTCTGGCCAACAACAATGCGAAAAATGAGAAAGTATGAGCTAGATGATGCCAAAAACCAGACCTAACCCAGGCATAACCAGCGTTCCCCTCTAAAATATTAGTCGGAACCAGATTTTATTGATTATTTCAGTGTGGTACCACATTAATACCTGATCCTTACCAGAACAAAACACAGGGTCTGGCCAACAAGTATGCGAAAAATGCGAAAGTATGAGGCAGATAATTGCAAATACCAGACGTAACCCAGGCACAACCGGTGTTATCCTCTAAAATATTGATCGAATCTAGGTGGAATTGACTATTTCTGTGTAGCACCACTTTAATTCGTGATCGTGACCAGAAAAAAACCCAGGATCTGACCAACCAGTAAGCGAAAAATACGAAAGTAGGAGCCAGATGATTGCAAATACCAGAACTGACCCAGACATAACCGGCGTTATCTTCTAAAATATTAATCGGAACCAGGTTTTATTGACTATTTCAGTGTGGTACCACATTAATACGTGATCCTAACCAGAACAAAACCCAGGATCTGGCCATCCAAGTATGCGAAAGATACGAATGTATGAGCCAGATGATTGCAAATACCAGCACTCTCCCAGACATAACCGGCGTTATCCTCTAAAATATTAATCGGCAGCAGGTGTATTTGATTGCTCCAGTGTGGTACCACATTACTACGTGATCCAAATCAGAAAAAGCGCAGGAGCTGGTCTACAGGAATGCGAACGATGCGAAAGTAAGAGGCAGATGATTGCAAATACCAGACGCAACCCAGCCATAACCGGTGTCATCCTCTAAAATATAGATCGAATACAGGTTGAATTGACTATTTCAGTGTGGCACCACATTAATACGTGATACTAACCAGAAAAAAACCCAGGATCTGGCCATTGGAGTACGCGAAAAATGCGAAAGTATGAGCTAGATGATGGCAAATACCAGACCCAACCCAGGCATAACCGTCGTTCTCCTCTAAAATATTAATCGGAACCAGGATTTAGTAATTATATTTCAGTGTGGTACCACATTAATACGTGATCCCAACCAGAACAAAACCCAGGATCTGGCCAACAAGTATGCGAAAAATGCGAAAGTATGGGCCAGATGATTGCAAATACCAGAACTAACCCAGACATAATCGGCGTTATCCTCGAAAATATTAATCCGAACCAGGTTTAATTGACTGTCTCACTGTAGTACCACATAAATACGTGATCCTGAAGAGAAAAAATCCCAGGATCTGGCCATTCAAGTAAGCGAAAAATGCGAAAGTATGAGCTAGATGATGGCAAATACCAGACCTAACCCAGACATAACCGGCGTTATCTTCTAAAATATTAATCGGACCCAGGTTTTATTGACTATTTCAGTGTGGTACCACATTAATACGTGATTCTAACCAGAACAAAACCCAGGATCTGGCCATTCAAAGTATGCGATAAATACGGAAGTATGTTCCAGGTGATTGCAAATTCCAGGACTCTTCCAGACATAACCGGCGTTATCCCCTAAAATATTGATCCAATCCAGGTTGAATTGATTACTTCTGTGTGGCACCACATTCATACGTGATCCTAACCAAAAAAAAACCCAGCATCTGGCCAACAAGTTGCGAAAAATGCGAAAAAATGTGCCAGATGAATGCGAATACCAGACGTAACCCAGACACAACCGATGTTATCCTCTAAAATATTGATCGAGTCCAAGTGGAATTGACTATTTCTGCTTGGCACCACATTAATACGTGATCCTCACCAGAAAAAAACCCAGGATCTGACCGACAAGAATGCGAAAAATGGAAAGTATTAGCCAGATGATTGCGAATACCAGACCTAACACAGACGTAACCGGCGTTCTCCTCTAAAATATTAATTGGAACCAGGTTTAATTGACTGTATCACTGTGGTACCACATTACTACGTGAAACTAACCAGAAAAAAACCCAGGATCTGGCCATTCACGTATGCGAAAGATGCGAAAGTATGAGCTAGATGATGGCAAATACCAGACCTAACCCAGACATAACCGGCGTTATGCTCTAAAATATTAATCGGAACCAGGTTTAGTTGACTGTTACAGTGTGGTAAGACATTACTACGTGATCCAAAACAGAAAAAGCCCAGGATCTGGCTATTCAAGTATGAGAAAAATGCGAAAGTATGAGCTAGATGATTGCAAATACCAGAACTAACCCAGACATAACCGGCGTTATCCTCTAAAGTACTAATCGGAACCAGGTTTAGTTGACTGTTACAGGGTGGTAAGACATTAATACGTGATCCTAACCGGAACAAAACCCAGGATCTGGCCATTCAAGTATGCGAAAAATGCGAAAGTATGTGCTAGATGATTGCAAAAACCACAACTAACCCAGAAAAAACCGGCGTTCTCCTCTAAAATGTTAATCGGAAGCAGGTTTATTTGACTGCTTCAGTGTGGTACCACATTACTACGTGATC
Organism: Colletes latitarsis; assembly: GCF_051014445.1. Classification (NCBI taxonomy): domain Eukaryota; kingdom Metazoa; phylum Arthropoda; class Insecta; order Hymenoptera; family Colletidae; genus Colletes; species Colletes latitarsis. The sequence continues at coordinate 7,606,006 of NC_135134.1, read as the reverse complement.
CAAATCAGAAAAAGCCCAGGATCTGGCCAACAAGTATGCGAAAAATGCGAAGGAATGAGGCAGATGATTGCAAATACCAGAACCAACCCAGACATAACCGGCGTTATCTTCTAAAATATTAATCGGAACCAGGTTTTATTGACTATTTCAGTGTGATACCACATTAATACGTGATCCCAACCAGAACAAAACCCAGGATCTGGCCATTCAAGTATGTGAAAAATGCGAAAGTATGAGCTAGATGATGGCAAATACCAGAGCTAACCCTGACATATCCGGCGTTATGCTCTAAAGTATTAATCGCAACCTGGTTTCATTGACTGTTTCGGTGTAGTACCACTTTTCTACGTGATCCAAACCAGAAAAAGCCCAGGTTCAGACCAACAAGTAGGCGAAAAATGCGAAGGAATGGGGTAGATGATTGCAAATACCAGAACTAACCCAGACATAACCGGCGTTATCTTCAAAAATATTAATCGGAACCACGTTTTATTGACTATTTCGATGTGATACCACATTAATACGTGATCCTAACGAGAACAAAACCCAGGATCTGGCCATTCAAGTATGCGAAAAATGTGAAAGTATGAGCTACATGATGGCAAATACCAGGCCTTACCCTGACATAACCGGCGCTATGCTCTAAAATATTAATCGCAACCTGGTTTAATTGACTGTTTCGGTGTGGTACCACTTTACTACGTGATCCAAGCCAGAGAAAGCCCAGGATGTGGCCAATAAGTAGGCGAAAAATGCGAAAGTATGAGGCAGATGATTGCAAATAGCAGAACTAACCCAGACATAACCGGCGTTATCTTCTAAAATATTAGTCGGAACCTGATTTTATTAATTATTTCAGTGTGGCACCACATTAATACCTGATCCTCACCAGAACAAAACCCAGGGTCTGGCCAACAAGTATGCGAAAAATGCGAAAGTATGAGGCAGATGATTGCAAATACCAGACGTAACCCAGGCACAACCGGTGTTATCCTCTAAAATATTGATCGAATCCAGGTGGAATTGACTATTCCTGTGTAGCACCCCATTAATTCGTGATCGTAACCAGAAAAAAACCCAGGATCTGACCAACCAGTAAGCGAAAAATACGAAAGTATGAGCCAGATGATTGCAAATACCAGAACTAACCCAGACATAACCGGCGTAATCTTCTAAAATATTAATCGGAACCAGGTTTTATTGACTATTTCAGTGTGGTACCACATTAATACGTGATCCTAACCAGAGCAAAACCCAGGATCTTGCCATTCAAGTATGCGAAAAATACGGAAGTATGAGCCAGATGATTGCAAATACCAGGACTCTCCCAGACATAACCGGCGTTACCCTGTAAAATATTAATCGGAATCAGGTTCAGTTGACTGTTTCGGTGTCGTGCCACATTACTACGTGATCCTCACCAGAAAAAGCCCAGAATCTGGCCATTCAAGTATGCGAAAAATACGAATGTATGAGCCAGATGATTGCAAATACCAGGACTCTCCCAGACATAACCGGCGTTATCCTCTAAAATATTAATCGGAAGCAGGTGTATTTGACTGCTCCAGTGTGGTACCACATTACTACGTGATCCAAATCAGAAAAAGCGCAGGAGCTGGTCTACAGGAATGTGAACGATGCGAAAGTATGAGGCAGATGATTGCAAATACCAGACCCAACCCAGGCATAACCGGCGTTATCCTCGTAAATATTATTCCGAACCAGGTTTAATTGACCGTTTCACTGTGGTACCACATAAATACGTGATCCTAAAGAGAAAAAAACCCAGGATCTGGCCATTCACGTAAGCGAAAAATGCGAAAGTATGAGCTAGATGATGGCAAATACCAGACCTAACCCTGACATAACCGGCGTTATGCTCTAAAATATTAATCGGAACCAGGTTTTACTGACTATTTCAGTGTGGTACCACATTAATACGTGATCCTAGCGAGAACAAAACCCAGGATCTGGCCATTCAAGTATGCGAAAAATACGAAAGTATGAGCTAGATGATGGCAAATACCAGACCTAACCCAGACATAACCGGCGTTATCTTCTAAAATATTAATCGGAACCAGGATTTATTGACTATTTCAGTGTGATACCACATTAATACGTGATCCTAGCGAGAACAAAACCCAGGATCTGGCCATTCAAGTATGCGAAAAATACGAAAGTATGAGCTACATGATTGCAAAAACCACAACTAACCAAGACATAACCGGCGTTACCCTCGAAAATATTAATCGGAACCAGGTTTAATTGACTGTTTCACTGTGGTACCACATAAATACGTGATCCTAAAGAGAAAAGAACCTAGGATCTGGCCATTCAAGTAAGCGAAAAATGCGAAAGTATGAGCTAGATGGTGGCAAATACCAGACCTAACCCTGAAATAACCGGCGTTATGCTCTAAAATATTAATCGCAACCTGGTTTCATTGACTGTTTCGGTGTAGTACCTCTTTACTACGTGATCCAAAGCAGAAAAAGCCCAGGATCTGACCAACAAGTAGGCGAAAAATGCGATGGAATGGGGCAGATGATTGCAAATACCAGAACTAACCCAGACATAACCGGCGTTATCTTCTAAAATATTAATCGGAACCAGGATTTATTGACTATTTCAGTGTGATACCACATTAATACGTGATCCTAGCGAGAACAAAACCCAGGATCTGGCCATTCAAGTATGCGAAAAATACGAAAGTATGAGCTACATGATTGCAAAACCCACAACTAACCAAGACATAACCGGCGTTACCCTCGAAAATATTAATCGGAACCAGGTTTAATTGACTGTTTCACTGTGGTACCACATAAATACGTGATCCTAAAGAGAAAAGAACCTAGGATCTGGCCATTCAAGTAAGCGAAAAATGCGAAAGTATGAGCTAGATGGTGGCAAATACCAGACCTAACCCTGAAATAACCGGCGTTATGCTCTAAAATATTAATCGCAACCTGGCTTAATTGACTGTTTCGGTGTGGTACCACTTTACTACGTGATTCAAACCAGAAAAAGCCCAGGATCTGACCAACAAGAAGGCGAAAAATGCGAAGGAATGGGGCAGGTGATTGCAAATACCAGAACTAACCCAGACATAACCGGCGTTCTCTTCTAAAATATTAATCGGAACCAGGTTTTATTGACTATTTCAGTGTGATACCACATTAATACCTGATCCAAACGAGAACAAAACCCAGGATCTGGCCATTCAAGTATGCGAAGAATATGAAAGTATGAGCTAGATGATTGCAAAAACCACAACTAACCAAGACATAACCGGCGTAATCCACTAAAATATTAATCGGAACCAGGTTTAATTGACTGTTTCACTGTGGTACCACATAAATACGCGATCCTAAAGAGAAAAAAACCCAGGATCTGGCCATTCAAGTAAGCGAAAAATGTGAAAGTATGAGGCAGATGATTGCAAATACCAGACGCAACCCAGACATGACCGGTGTCATCCTCTAAAATATTGATCGAAAACAGGTTGAATTGACTATTTCAGTGTGGCAGAACATTAATACGTGAAACTAACCAGAAAAAAAACCAGGCTCTGGCCATTCAAGTATGCGAAAGGTGCGAAAGTATGAGCTAGATGATGGCAAATACTAGACCTAACCCAGACATAACCGGCGTTATCCTCTAAAATACTAATCGGAACCAGGTTTAGTTGACTGTTACAGGGTGGTAAGACATTACTACGTGATCCAAAACAGAAAAAGCCCAGGATCTGGCTATTCAAGTATGCGAAAAATGCGAAAGTATGAACTAGATGATGGCAAATACCAGACCTAACCCAGGCATAACCGTCGATCTCCTCTAAAATATTAATCGGAACCAGGATTTATTGACTGTTTCACTGTGGTACCACATAAATGCGTGATCCTAAAGAGAAAAAAACCCAGGATCTGGCCATTCAAGTAAGCGAAAAATGCGAAAGTATGAGCTAGATGATGGCAAATACCAGACCTAACCCAGATATAACCGGCGTTATCCTCTAAAATATTAATCGTAACCAGGTTTAGTTGACTGTTTCGGTGTCGTGCCACATTACTACGTGATACTCTCCAGAAAAAGCCCAGGATCTGGCCATTCAAGTATGAGAAAAATGCGAAAGTATGTGCTACATGATTGCAAAAACCACAACTAACCCAGAAAAAACCGGCGTTCTCCTCTAAAATATTAATCGGAAACAGGTTTATTTGACTGCTTCAGCGTGGTACCACATTACTACGTGATCCAAATCAGAAAAAGCCCAGGATCTGGCCAACAAGTATGCGAAAAATGCGAAGGAATGAGGCAGATGATTGCAAATACCAGGCCTTACCCTGACATAACCGGCGCTATGCTCTAAAATATTAATCGCAACCTGTTTTAATTGACTGTTTCGGTGTGGTACCACTTTACTACGTGATCCAAGCCAGAAAAAGCCCTTGATGTGAGCAATAAGTAGGCGAAAAATGCGAAAGTATGAGGCAGATGATTGCAAATACCAGAACTAACCCAGACATAACCGGTGTTACCCTCTAAGATATTGATCGAATCCAGGTGGAATTGTCTATTTCTCTGTGGCACCACATTAATACGTGATCCTAACCAGAAAAAACCCAAGTTCTGGCCAACAACAATGCGAAAAATGAGAAAGTATGAGCTAGATGATGCCAAAAACCAGACCTAACCCAGGCATAACCAGCGTTCCCCTCTAAAATATTTGTCGGAACCAGATTTTATTGATTATTTCAGTGTGGTACCACATTAATACCTGATCCTTACCAGAACAAAACACAGGGTCTGGCCAACAAGTATGCGAAAAATGCGAAAGTATGAGGCAGATAATTGAAAATACCAGACGTAACCCAGGCACAACCGGTGTTATCCTCTAAAATATTGATCGAATCTAGGTGGAATTGACTATTTCTGTGTAGCACCACTTTAATTCGTGATCGTGACCAGAAAAAAACCCAGGATCTGACCAACCAGTAAGCGAAAAATACGAAAGTAGGAGCCAGATGATTGCAAATACCAGAACTGACCCAGACATAACCGGCGTTATCTTCTAAAATATTAATCGGAACCAGGTTTTATTGACTATTTCAGTGTGGTACCACATTAATACGTGATCCTAACCAGAACAAAACCCAGGATCTGGCCATCCAAGTATGCGAAAGATACGAATGTATGAGCCAGATGATTGCAAATACCAGCACTCTCCCAGACATAACCGGCGTTATCCTCTAAAATATTAATCGGCAGCAGGTGTATTTGATTGCTCCAGTGTGGTACCACATTACTACGTGATCCAAATCAGAAAAAGCGCAGGAGCTGGTCTACAGGAATGCGAACGATGCGAAAGTAAGAGGCAGATGATTGCAAATACCAGACGCAACCCAGCCATAACCGGTGTCATCCTCTAAAATATAGATCGAATACAGGTTGAATTGACTATTTCAGTGTGGCACCACATTAATACGTGATACTAACCAGAAAAAAACCCAGGATCTGGCCATTGGAGTACGCGAAAAATGCGAAAGTATGAGCTAGATGATGGCAAATACCAGACCCAACCCAGGCATAACCGTCGTTCTCCTCTAAAATATTAATCGGAACCAGGATTTAGTAATTATATTTCAGTGTGGTACCACATTAATACGTGATCCCAACCAGAACAAAACCCAGGATCTGGCCAACAAGTATGCGAAAAATGCGAAAGTATGAGCCAGATGATTGCAAATACCAGAACTAACCCAGACATAATCGGCGTTATCCTCGAAAATATTAATCCGAACCAGGTTTAATTGACTGTCTCACTGTAGTACCACATAAATACGTGATCCTGAAGAGAAAAAATCCCAGGATCTGGCCATTCAAGTAAGCGAAAAATGCGAAAGTATGAGCTAGATGATGGCAAATACCAGACCTAACCCAGACATAACCGGCGTTATCTTCTAAAATATTAATCGGACCCAGGTTTTATTGACTATTTCAGTGTGGTACCACATTAATACGTGATCCTAACCAGAACAAAACCCAGGATCTGGCCATTCAAAGTATGCGATAAATACGGAAGTATGTTCCAGGTGATTGCTAATTCCAGGACTCTTCCAGACATAACCGGCGTTATCCCCTAAAATATTGATCCAATCCAGGTTGAATTGATTACTTCTGTGTGGCACCACATTCATACGTGATCCTAACCAAAAAAAAACCCAGCATCTGGCCAACAAGTTGCGAAAAATGCGAAAAAATGTGCCAGATGAATGCGAATACCAGACCTAACACAGACGTAACCGGCGTTCTCCTCTAAAATATTAATTGGAACCAGGTTTAATTAACTGTATCACTGTGGTACCACATTACTACGTGAAACTAACCAGAAAAAAACCCAGGATCTGGCCATTCACGTATGCGAAAGATGCGAAAGTATGAGCTAGATGATGGCAAATACCAGACCTAACCCAGACATAACCGGCGTTATGCTCTAAAATATTAATCGGAACCAGGTTTAGTTGACTGTTACAGTGTGGTAAGACATTACTACGTGATCCAAAACAGAAAAAGCCCAGGATCTGGCTATTCAAGTATGAGAAAAATGCGAAAGTATGAGCTAGATGATTGCAAATACCAGAACTAACCCAGACATAACCGGCGTTATCCTCTAAAGTACTAATCGGAACCAGGTTTAGTTGACTGTTACAGGGTGGTAAGACATTAATACGTGATCCTAACCGGAACAAAACCCAGGATCTGGCCATTCAAGTATGCGAAAAATGCGAAAGTATGTGCTAGATGATTGCAAAAACCACAACTAACCCAGAAAAAACCGGCGTTCTCCTCTAAAATGTTAATCGGAAGCAGGTTTATTTGACTGCTTCAGTGTGGTACCACATTACTACGTGATCCAAATCAGAAAAAGCCCAGGATCTGGCCAACAAGTATGCGAAAAATGCGAAGGAATGAGGCAGATGATTGCAAATACCAGAACCAACCCAGACATAACCGGCGTTATCTTCTAAAATATTAATCGGAACCAGGTTTTATTGACTATTTCAGTGTGATACCACATTAATACGTGATCCCAACCAGAACAAAACCCAGGATCTGGCCATTCAAGTATGCGAAAAATGCGAAAGTATGAGCTAGATGATGGCAAATACCAGAGCTAACCCTGACATATCCGGCGTTATGCTCTAAAGTATTAATCGCAACCTGGTTTCATTGACTGTTTCGGTGTAGTACCACTTTTCTACGTGATCCAAACCAGAAAAAGCCCAGGTTCAGACCAACAAGTAGGCGAAAAATGCGAAGGAATGGGGTAGATGATTGCAAATACCAGAACTAACCCAGACATAACCGGCGTTATCTTCAAAAATATTAATCGGAACCACGTTTTATTGACTATTTCGATGTGATACCACATTAATACGTGATCCTAACGAGAACAAAACCCAGGATCTGGCCATTCAAGTATGCGAAAAATGTGAAAGTATGAGCTAGATGATGGCAAATACCAGGCCTTACCCTGACATAACCGGCGCTATGCTCTAAAATATTAATCGCAACCTGGTTTAATTGACTGTTTCGGTGTGGTACCACTTTACTACGTGATCCAAGCCAGAGAAAGCCCAGGATGTGGCCAATAAGTAGGCGAAAAATGCGAAAGTATGAGGCAGATGATTGCAAATAGCAGAACTAACCCAGACATAACCGGCGTTATCTTCTAAAATATTAGTCGGAACCTGATTTTATTGATTATTTCAGTGTGGCACCACATTAATACCTGATCCTCACCAGAACAAAACCCAGGGTCTGGCCAACAAGTATGCGAAAAATGCGAAAGTATGAGGCAGATGATTGCAAATACCAGACGTAACCCAGGCACAACCGGTGTTATCCTCTAAAATATTGATCGAATCCAGGTGGAATTGACTATTCCTGTGTAGCACCACATTAATTCGTGATCGTAACCAGAAAAAAACCCAGGATCTGACCAACCAGTAAGCGAAAAATACGAAAGTATGAGCCAGATGATTGCAAATACCAGAACTAACCCAGACATAACCGGCGTTATCTTCTAAAATATTAATCGGAACCAGGTTTTATTGACTATTTCAGTGTGGTACCACATTAATACGTGATCCTAACCAGAGCAAAACCCAGGATCTGGCCATTCAAGTATGCGAAAAATACGGAAGTATGAGCCAGATGATTGCAAATACCAGGACTCTCCCAGACATAACCGGCGTTACCCTGTAAAATATTAATCGGAATCAGGTTCAGTTGACTGTTTCGGTGTCGTGCCACATTACTACGTGATCCTCACCAGAAAAAGCCCAGGATCTGGCCATTCAAGTATGCGAAAAATACGAATGTATGAGCCAGATGATTGCAAATACCAGGACTCTCCCAGACATAACCGGCGTTATCCTCTAAAATATTAATCGGAAGCAGGTGTATTTGACTGCTCCAGTGTGGTACCACATTACTACGTGATCCAAATCAGAAAAAGCGCAGGAGCTGGTCTACAGGAATGTGAACGATGCGAAAGTATGAGGCAGATGATTGCAAATACCAGACCCAACCCAGGCATAACCGGCGTTATCCTCGTAAATATTATTCCGAACCAGGTTTAATTGACCGTTTCACTGTGGTACCACATAAATACGTGATCCTAAAGAGAAAAAAACCCAGGATCTGGCCATTCACGTAAGCGAAAAATGCGAAAGTATGAGCTAGATGATGGCAAATACCAGACCTAACCCTGACATAACCGGCGTTATGCTCTAAAATATTAATCGGAACCAGGTTTTACTGACTATTTCAGTGTGGTACCACATTAATACGTGATCCTAGCGAGAACAAAACCCAGGATCTGGCCATTCAAGTATGCGAAAAATACGAAAGTATGAGCTAGATGATGGCAAATACCAGACCTAACCCAGACATAACCGGCGTTATCTTCTAAAATATTAATCGGAACCAGGATTTATTGACTATTTCAGTGTGATACCACATTAATACGTGATCCTAGCGAGAACAAAACCCAGGATCTGGCCATTCAAGTATGCGAAAAATACGAAAGTATGAGCTACATGATTGCAAAAACCACAACTAACCAAGACATAACCGGCGTTACCCTCGAAAATATTAATCGGAACCAGGTTTAATTGACTGTTTCACTGTGGTACCACATAAATACGTGATCCTAAAGAGAAAAGAACCTAGGATCTGGCCATTCAAGTAAGCGAAAAATGCGAAAGTATGAGCTAGATGATGCCAAATACCAGACCTAACCCTGACATAACCGGCGGTAGGCTCTAAAATATTAATCGCAACCTGGTTTCATTGACTGTTTCGGTGTAGTACCTCTTTACTACGTGATCCAAACCAGAAAAAGCCCAGGATCTGACCAACAAGTAGGCGAAAAATGCGATGGAATGGGGCAGATGATTGCAAATACCAGAACTAACCCAGACATAACCGGCGTTATCTTCTAAAATATTAATCGGAACCAGGATTTATTGACTATTTCAGTGTGATACCACAGTAATACGTGATCCTAGCGAGAACAAAACCCAGGATCTGGCCATTCAAGTATGCGAAAAATACGAAAGTATGAGCTACATGATTGCAAAAACCACAACTAACCAAGACATAACCGGCGTTACCCTCGAAAATATTAATCGGAACCAGGTTTAATTGACTGTTTCACTGTGGTACCACATAAATACGTGATCCTAAAGAGAAAAGAACCTAGGATCTGGCCATTCAAGTAAGCGAAAAATGCGAAAGTATGAGCTAGATGGTGGCAAATACCAGACCTAACCCTGAAATAACCGGCGTTATGCTCTAAAATATTAATCGCAACCTGGCTTAATTGACTGTCTCGGTGTGGTACCACTTTACTACGTGATCCAAACCAGAAAAAGCCCAGGATCTGACCAACAAGTAGGCGAAAAATGCGAAGGAATGGGGCAGGTGATTGCAAATACCAGAACTAACCCAGACATAACCGGCGTTCTCTTCTAAAATATTAATCGGAACCAGGTTTTATTGACTATTTCAGTGTGATACCACATTAATACCTGATCCAAACGAGAACAAAACCCAGGATCTGGCCATTCAAGTATGCGAAGAATATGAAAGTATGAGCTAGATGATTGCAAAAACCACAACTAACCAAGACATAACCGGCGTAATCCACTAAAATATTAATCGGAACCAGGTTTAATTGACTGTTTCACTGTGGTACCACATAAATACGTGATCCTAAAGAGAAAAAAACCCAGGATCTGGCCATTCAAGTAAGCGAAAAATGCGAAAGTATGAGCTAGATGATGGCAAATACCAGACCTAACCCTGACATAACCGGCGTTATGCTCTAAAATATTAATGGCAACCTGGTTTAATTGACTGTTTCGGTATAGTAGCACTTTACTACGTGATCCAAACCAGAAAAAGCACAGGATCTGACCAACAAGTAGGCGAAAAATGCGAAGGAATGGGGCAGATGATTGCAAATACCAGAACTAACCCAGACATAACCGGCGTTATCTTCTAAAATATTAATCGGAACCAGGTTTTATTGACTATTTCAGTGTGATACCACATAAATACGTGATCCTAAAGAGAAAAAAACCCAGGCTCTGGCCACTCAAGTAAGCGAAATATGTGAAATTATGAGCTAGATGATGGCAAATACCAGGCGTTACCCTGACATAACCGGCGTTATGCTCTAAAATATTAATCGCAACCTGGTTTAATTGACTGTTTCGGTGAGGTACCACTTTACTACGTGATCCAAACCAGAAAAAGCCCAGGATATGACCAACAAGTAGGCGAAAAATGCGAAAGTGTGAGGCAGATGATTGCAAAAACCACAACTAACCCAGACAAAACCGGCGTTCTCCTCTGAAATATTAATCGGAAGCAGGTGTATTTGCCTGCTTCAGTGTGGTACCACATTACTACGTGATCCAAATCAGAAAAAGCCCAGGAGCTGTTCTACAGGAATGCGAAAGATGCGAAAGTATGAGGCAGATGATTGCAAATACCAGACGCAACCCAGACATAACCGGTGTCATCCTCTAAAATATTGATCGAATACAGGTTGAATTGACTATTTCAGTGTGGCAGCACATTAATACGTTAAACTAACCAGAAAAAAACCCAGGATTTGGCCATTCAAGTATGAGAAAGGTGCGAAAGTATGAGCTAGATGATGGCAAATACTAGACCTAATCCAGACATAACCGGCGTTATCCTCTAAAATACTAATCGGAACCAGGTTTAGTTGACTGTTACAGGGTGGTAAGACATTACTACGTGATCCAAAACAGAAAAAGCCCAGGATCTGGCTATTCAAGTATGCGAAAAATGCGAAAGTATGAGCTAGATGATGGCAAATACCAGACCTATCCCAGACATAACCGTCGATCTCCTCTAAAATATTAATCGGAACCAGTATTTATTGACTGTGTCACTGTGGTACCACATAAATACGTGATCCTAAAGAGAAAAAAACCCAGGCTCTGGCCATTCAAGTAAGCGAAATATGTGAAAGTATGAGCTAGATGATGGCAAATGCCACAACTAACCCAGACATAACCGGCGTTATGCTCTAAAATATTAATCGCAACCTGGTTTAATTGACTGTTTCGGTGAGGTACCACTTTACTACGTGATCCAAACCAGAAAAATCCCAGGATATGACCAACAAGTAGGCGAAAAATGCGAAAGTGTGAGGCAGATGATTGCAAAAACCACAACTAACCCAGACAAAACCGGCGTTCTCCTCTAAAATATGAATCGGAAGCAGGTTTATTTGGCTGCTTCAGTGTGGTACCTCATTACTACGTGATTCAAATCAGAAAAAGCCCAGGATCTGGCCAACAAGTATGCGAAAAATGCGAAGGAATGAAGCAGATGATTGCAAATACCAGAACTAACCCAGACATAACCTGCGATATCTTCTAAAATATTAATCGGAACCAGGTTTTATTGACTATTTCAGTGTGATACCACATTAATACGTGATCCTAACCAGAACAAAACCCAGGATCAGGCCATTCAAGTATGCGAAAAATACGAAAGAATGAGCTAGATGATTTTTTTTTTTTTTTTTTTTTTTTTTTTTTTTTTTGTCGTGGGGAAAATCTTCGAAAGACTCCCTCCCACCTCCTTGGGGAGAGGTGGGAGAGGTGTGTGGGATTCCCCGCGCCCGTACAACGACAGGCGCGGGACCTACCCACTAAAAACCCCACGGTGACCCTTCGGCACGCTTTGGGAGGATACCGGGAATCGCTCGAAGCATTCTTCCGGTATCCTCCCCGTGCCCGCGCTTTCGCGCCCATCCCCCGGGGGGACAATCGGTCCCCCCAGTAGACGCACTGCCTCATAGCGGCGGTACGGGGCCACTCCATCCCGCCGCTATCCGTCCCGGGGCCGCGTTTAGTGGCGGCTGCGAGCCCCAACTCGCAACCGCCCGCGACCCCGTTTCCACCCCTCGGCGGTCGGGCGTTCATGGCCGCACCAGACCGCCCAGGGTGCCTCCCCTTGCGTCGGACCGGTAGGGGGAGGCACTCCTACCCCCAACCGGTCCGACCCGGCGCCGCCTGGCGGGAGGAGGGTCCCCTCAGGACCCCCCTCCCAGCCTAGGTCATCCGCCACGCCGAGGCGGCCGCCCGCGACGCCTCGCGACCGGGCGACGACCTCGGGCCACCGCACGAGCGCGAGCTTCAGCGGCGCGCTCCCTCCCCGCGGCCTCCTTCTGCAACATTACGTTCTCGCAGAAGGAGGCCACGGCCCTCCACTTCTCCTCGCTGCCGAGCATGGCGCGCACCACGCCCGGCAGCGAGACATCCCGCCCGACGACGCCGACCAGGACACGGCGCTCCCCCACCCACGCGGGGCATACCTCCAGGGTATGATCCGCCGTGTCCTGCTCAGCGTCGCAGTGGCAGCAACGCGCCGTCGGCTCCTTCCCTATCCGGCACAGGCATCTTCCGAAGCTGCCATGCCCGGAAAATACCTGTGCCAGCCGGTAGGTGAGGCTGCCATGGCCTCTGTCCAGCCACTCCTTCAGGAGTGGCCGAACAGCCCCGACAGTCCGGTGCCCCGCGGTTGGCAGAGCCAGCCGCTCCTGCCACGCGAGCAACACGGACTGCCGGGCCTGGCGCTTCAAATCGCCCCAAGCAGGTTCCTGCCCGCCCGGGACCGCCCCCACCCCCGCGCGACGGTCGACGCGTTGCCGGTACATCACCGCGTGCGACCGCGCGAGCAGGTCCATGGGCGGCATCCCCGCTAGAACCGTCGCCGCCTCATGTGACATGGTCCGATACCCGCGGACGACCCTGAGCGCCATGCGCCTCTGCACCCGACGCAGCATAGTCATGCTGCGCCGGGAGGCAGCCAGGTCGTCCGCCCAGACGGGGGCCCCGTATAAGGCCACCGACTGGACCATTGCCACATAGAGGCGACGAACTCGGCCCGCCGGGCCCCCCAGGTTGGGCAGGATCCGGCCCAGAGCCGCAACCATCCTTTCCAACCGGGGGACCAGGCAGCGGAAATGCTCCTCGAAACGCCAGTGGCTATCGAGGAGCAGCCCCAGATACATGATCTGGGGCTTCACCTCGATGTCAGCCCCACCCACCCGGATCAGAGGGGGTGGCGGATCCTGCCGAGGTGAATGAAACGCAATCACCTCGGTCTTATGGACCGCCACCGTCATCCCCATCCCCCTGATCCGGTCGACGACGCGTTGCGACCCCTCCTCCGCGCGACGCATGGCCCTTCCCCAGTGCGCCCCGACGGCCAGCACCAGTGTGTCATCCGCATAACACACCGTGCTGACGCCGTCGGGGAGGCCGGCCCGCAACACCGAGTCGTACGCGATGTTCCACAGGAGTGGCCCGAGGACCGACCCCTGCGGAACACCGCAGTACACCTCCCTCCGCATATCACCATCCCGGCCCGGATACTCGATCCACCTGCCGCGGAGATAATCCCCGACGACCGCCCTGAGACAAGGGGGGACTCGATGATATTCGAGTCCCCTCCTTATCTCTTCCCAGGGGAGGGTATTAAAGGCATTGGCAATATCCAAGGATATTGCCACTGCCACCCCTCCCCGGGAGACGGCCGCCTCCGAGAGGGCCCTCACACGACCTATCGCGTCGATAGTCGATCGGCCCCCCCGGAAACCGAACTGGCAGTCGGCCAGACCGGGATCACCCCGCGACAGGTGCTCGACGAGGCTTGCAGCAATCACACGCTCGAAGAGCTTGCCCACCTCGTCGAGGAGACAAATGGGCCTGTATGCGGAGGGAGACTCCGCGGGCCGACCCTCCTTCCGGAGGAGGACCATCCTCGCCACCTTCCAACTGGGGGGGAATCGCCCGTCCCTCAGGCAGCGGTCGAACAACCGCCTGAGGTCGGCCCCAAGGACGCCCTGGGTCAAGACCCAAACCCGGCCGGGCACACCATCCGGACCCGGGGCCGTGTTACGAACCCCGAGCCGTCTGATGGCCGCTGCCAGCTCCTCCTGCGTGACCCCCAGCTCGGCCGTCCACTCCACTGGGACAGCCGCCGCCGCCGGAGGACGCGGTCCCCTCTCCCCAATTGGGAAGTGTGTATTGACCACGTCCTCCAGCAGCCGGGGGTCAAGACCCTCGGTGACGGGGGGCGCCCACGGGCGGAGCTTATTCAGCACCACCTTATATGGGCACCCCCATGGATCATCATCAAGGGTCTGGAGGAGCTCCTTCCATGCCTGGGTCTTGGCCCGTTTGATGGCGACCTGCAGAGCAACCCGCGCCACGCGGTATGCTCCATACAGGTCATCAGCTGGCCTCGCTCGCGCCACGCCGTCGCCTGTACGTTGACGACGGCGCGCGCGGGTGTACTGGCGTCGGGCGCGGACAGTCGCGACTCGCAACTCCGCGATCGCGTCCGACCACCAGTACACCGCCCGGCGAGGAGAAGCCCGCCCGACCCGAGGCATCGCCGCGTCGCAAATACCCGCGACCAATGCTCCGAGCCGGGCGACCTCCCCCTCTATGCTCGGCAACTCGGCCGCTCCCTGCGGTCAAGTTGCAGCGAGGGCAGCTGCCATCAGGGCGTCCTTGTCCAGGCGCCGAAGCGCCCAGCGGCGTGGTGGGGTGCCACGCAGGCGGCCGTGTCGGGATGCACTCGCGGCGGCAGAGACCTCCATCCGGATGTACCGGTGATCGGAGAGTGTCTCTGCCCCCGCGACCACGTGCCAACCCGACACCATGCGCACGGCGTTGGGGGTCGCGAATCCAACATCCACGATGGACCCCCCATATCGCCGCACGCATGTGTGCTCCGACCCCCGGTTCAATACCCGGAGGTCGAGCCCCGCCGCCCAATCGCCCAGGATCCCGCCGCGAACGGAGGTCCTGGGGGATCCCCAAGCCACCGACTTGGCATTAAAATCCCCCAGGACCAGCACCGGCCGGGCCGCGTAGCGCTGCACGCATGCCGCGACCTCGGCCAAGTACAGCTCGAACGCAGCGTGACCGCTACGGGGCGAAATGTAGCACCCCACCACAGCGACTCCCCCCCAGTCCACGGCGACGAATCCCCGACCGCGCTCCAACAAGGAGAACGGTGGGGACCCGTCGCCCCCTCCCCATACCGTCGCCACCAAGCCGTCCGCGTCGCCCACCCAATGAGGGTGATCAGGGACGCGGTACGGCTCGGCGGCGACCGCCAGGCCAACCCCCCACTCCGCGAGGACTTGGGACATCAAGTCCTGTGCCGCGCGGCAGTGGTTGAGGTTGGCCTGGAGGAGGAGGCGGGGCGGCATTAATTAATGGCCGCGCCAGCCTCCTCCCGGCCGTCCGTCCCCGTAGCACCGTCCACCTCCATGGAGGACGATGCCACCGCCCTCGGCACCGGAGCCGGTGCAGCCCGCCTCTTCCTCTCCTTCCGGGAGGGGGGGGAGCACTTTTTGCTCCCCACCCTGTGATCGGCTGGCCTCCCCATGTCCGCACACAGCGGGCAGTGGGGGGCCGCTGAGCACTGGCTCGCACGGTGCTCTTTGGCACCGCAGCGGTAACACTGACCGCTGCGGTCCACCGGCGAGGTGCACCACTGCCTCACGTGCCCCAATTCGAGGCAGCGGTGACACTGGAGCGGGCGCGGCGCGAGGATTTCCACTCGCGCCGAAACCCACCCCACCAACACCCTCCCGGATTCCGCCACCTTACGGGCGGCGGAGAGGGGGCACCGGGCCCACACCGACCCGAGGCCGGAGGGCGACCTGCGGATCTCTCCGATCCGCAGGTCCTCCACAGGACAGTCCCCCGCCCTCGCAAGGGCACGGGACACATCCTGTGCGCTGACCGAGTCGTCCAGCCCACAAACGCGCATCTCCGTGCGCTTCGTGGGCCGGGCGACCCGGACACCTCGCTCGCCCAGCTGCTCCCGGAGCCTCTGGGCGAGACGATCCGCCTTCGCGCCGCCTTCTGCACCGGGGATCTCCAGCATGAGACCCCCGGTCACGGCCCTCTTCGCCCTCACGGAGGCGACGCCCAGCTCTTCCAGGGAGATATTCTCCCTGGCGAGCCGCATCGCCTCCGCGAGGGACAGGTCGCCCCCCTGCGCAACGGTCAGCGTCACCGCTGCCGTTTTTGGGGGACGACCTGGTCGCGCCTTCCCGACCTTCGCGGCCTTTACCTTGGCCGCCGGCGGCGGAGGCGGAGGCTGCGGTTGCGAGGCCTTCCTCGCCGCCCGCTTCGCCTTCCGCCCCACCACCTCACTCCACGCCACCCCCCCTTGGGAGGGTGCTGTGGAGGACGCGACCACCGCGACCACGGGTACACCACCCCCCTTGGGGGTCGCGACCCGGGGCCCTGGTGCCGCAACGCTGGGCGGAGCCTTCACTCCTCCCTTCTTTGCCTTCCCCGACTGTACCGGAACAGGTCGGGGAGGCACCGCCTTCCTGCTGACCGCTCTTCCGGCGAGGAGCTCCTCCCGGAAGGCGGCCAGCTTGCCATCAATCATGTCCCCAATCCTCCTCAGAAGATCGTCTTCTGAGGAGGACGGGGACTTCTTCACGGGCGGAGTGCGGGTGGAGGGGCCCGCGGTGCCCCGCACCACTGCCGCCGCACTCCGCTTATTTACCTCCGCCGAGGGACGCGGCGGTGGAGGAGGAGGAAGGATGGGAGGGAGGGCCGCGCTGTTCCACAGCGCCTCTGCCCTCCTCCTCCCCTGTCGCTCCTCCTCCAACAGGAGCTGCAGACGGGCGTTCCGCCCTCTGAGCTCCCGCGCCGCCTCCCTCATTTCCTCCGCCGCGGCCTTCAGGGCCTCCGCGCCGCCGCTTTTCTGCCCCTTAAAGGCGCAGGCAGCGGCGACTTTCTCCACCCGCCTCAGGGACGAGGAGATCCTCTCCGATATCTCCTCGGTCACCTCGTCCCTGAGGCAACTCAGCCTCACCGACGGGCTCATCGCCCCGCCCACCACGACGACGGCCTGCCCCGTCCTCTTCCTCTTAGAGCCAATGTGGCTCGTGCTGGAGGAGAAGGACGAGACCGACGCCGTCTCGTCGTCCTCCTCCACCCTCCACGAAGCCGGACCTGGCGCTGAGTGGGGCGCGAGCGCCGCCACCCTAACCCCAACCCCGTCTCCGTCCTCCCCAACCGACAAAACCCGCCCCATCCCCACTTTATTTTCTGTGTCCATAAAAATCCCACGAGATGGTCGGAAATAAAGGTCCACCCGGGCAGAGCCGCCTTACCCGGGTAAGCCTAATACTCCGGGGGTTCGGCAGGTTCCCCGGAGGTGGTCGCTTGGGATTGGGCCTTCTCCCCCAACCATGCATCCCATCGCCGCGTACCATAGCTTAGGATTGGAGGGCGATTTTATAGAGTCGCCATACTCGTGGCCCAGGCGGTTAAGCCAAGACCCCCGTTCCTCCTGCCGTCACGTACCATTCACAAAACCAATAGGGAATTGTGAATGGGTCGTTGTGACGACCAACAGGAGGCTTACGGTGTGTGTATGACTCGGGTACCCCGGGTTCGTTAAGCCCGTACTGCAGCTGAAAGGCTGGCAGCCCCTGAGGGGATGAGCTAGATGATTGCAAAAACCACAACTAACCCAGACATAACCGGCGTTATCCACTAAAATATTAATCGGAACCAGGTTTAATTGACTGTTTCACTGTGGTACCACATAAATACGTGATCCGAAAAAGAAAAAAACCCAGGATCTGGCCATTCAAGTAAGCGAAAAATGCGAAAGTATGAGCTAGATGATGGCAAATACCAGAGCTAACCCTGACATAACCGGCGTTATGCTCTAAAATATTAATCGCAACCTGGTTTAATTGACTGTTTCGGTGTAGTACCACTTTACTACGTGATCCAAACCAGAAAAAGCCTAGGATCTGACCAACAAGTAGGCGAAAAATGCGAAGGAATGGGGCAGATGATTGCAAATACCAGAACTAACCCAGACATAACCGGCGTTATCTTCTAAAATATTAATCGGAACCAGGTTTTATTGACTATTTCAGTGTGATACCACATTAATACGTGATGCTAACCAGAACAAAACCCAGGATGTGGCCATTCAAGTATGCGAAAAATGCGAAAGTATGTGCTAGATGATTGCAAAAACCACAACTAACCCAGACATAACCGGCGTTATCCTCTAAAGTATTAATCGCAACCGGGTTTAATTGACTGTTTCGGGGTGGTACCGCATTACTACGTGATCCAAACCAGAAAAAGGCGAGGATCTGGCCAACAAGTATGCGAAACATGCGAAAGTACGAGCCAGATGAGGGCAAATACGAGACCAAACCCAGACGTAACCGGCGGTATCCTCTAAAATATTAATCGCAAACAGGTTTACTTGACTGTTTCGGTGTGGTACCGCATTACTACGTGATCCAAACCAGGGAAAGGCGAGGATCTGACCAACAAGTAGGCGAAAAATGCGAAGGAATGGGGCAGGTGATTGCAAATACCAGAACTAACCCAGACATAATCGGCGTTCTCTTCTAAAATATTAATCGGAACCAGGTTTTATTGACTATTTCAGTGTGATACCACATTAATACGTGATCCAAACGAGAACAAAACCCAGGATCTGGCCATTCAAGTATGCGAAAAATATGAAAGTATGAGCCAGATGATTGCAAAAACCACAACTAACCAAGACATAACCGGCGTTATCCTCTAAAATATTAATCGGAAGCAGGTTTAATTGACTGCTTCAGTGTGGTACCACATTAATACGTGATCCTAAAGAGAAAAGAACCTAGGATCTGGCCATTCAAGTAAGCGAAAAATGCGAAGGAATGGGGCAGATGATTGCAAATACCAGAACTAACCCAGACGTAACCGGCGTTATCTTCTAAAATATTAATCGGAACCAGGTTTTATTGACTATTTCGATGTGATACCACATTAATACGTGATCCTAACGAGAACAAAACCCAGGATCTGGCCATTCAAGTATGCGAAAAATGTGAAAGTATGAGCTAGATGATGGCAAATACCAGGCCTTACCCTGACATAACCGGCGCTATGCTCTAAAATATTAATCGCAACCTGGTTTAATTGACTGTTTCGGTGTGGTACCACTTTACTACGTGATCCAAGCCAGAGAAAGCCCAGGATGTGGCCAATAAGTAGGCGAAAAATGCGAAAGTATGAGGCAGATGATTGCAAATAGCAGAACTAACCCAGACATAACCGGCGTTATCTTCTAAAATATTAGTCGGAACCTGATTTTATTGATTATTTCAGTGTGGCACCACATTAATACCTGATCCTCACCAGAACAAAACCCAGGGTCTGGCCAACAAGTATGCGAAAAATGCGAAAGTATGAGGCAGATGATTGCAAATACCAGACGTAACCCAGGCACAACCGGTGTTATCCTCTAAAATATTGATCGAATCCAGGTGGAATTGACTATTCCTGTGTAGCACCACATTAATTCGTGATCGTAACCAGAAAAAAACCCAGGATCTGACCAACCAGTAAGCGAAAAATACGAAAGTATGAGCCAGATGATTGCAAATACCAGAACTAACCCAGACATAACCGGCGTTATCCTCTAAAATATTGATCGAATCCAGGTGGAATTGACTATTCCTGTGTAGCACCACATTAATTCGTGATCGTAACCAGAAAAAAACCCAGGATCTGACCAACCAGTAAGCGAAAAATACGAAAGTATGAGCCAGATGATTGCAAATACCAGAACTAACCCAGACATAACCGGCGTTATCTTCTAAAATATTAATCGGAACCAGGTTTTATTGACTATTTCAGTGTGGTACCACATTAATACGTGATCCTAACCAGAGCAAAACCCAGGATCTGGCCATTCAAGTATGCGAAAAATACGAATGTATGAGCCAGATGATTGCAAATACCAGGACTCTCCCAGACATAACCGGCGTTATCCTCTAAAATATTAATCGGAAGCAGGTGTATTTGACTGCTCCAGTGTGGTACCACATTACTACGTGATCCAAATCAGAATAAGCGCAGGAGCTGGTCTACAGGAATGTGAACGATGCGAAAGTATGAGGCAGATGATTGCAAATACCAGACCCAACCCAGGCATAACCGGCGTTATCCTCGTAAATATTATTCCGAACCAGGTTTAATTGACCGTTTCACTGTGGTACCACATAAATACGTGATCCTAAAGAGAAAAAAACCCAGGATCTGGCCATTCACGTAAGCGAAAAATGCGAAAGTATGAGCTAGATGATGGCAAATACCAGACCTAACCCTGACATAACCGGCGTTATGCTCTAAAATATTAATCGGAACCAGGTTTTACTGACTATTTCAGTGTGGTACCACATTAATACGTGATCCTAGCGAGAACAAAACCCAGGATCTGGCCATTCAAGTATGCGAAAAATGCGAAAGTATGAGCTAGATGATGCCAAATACCAGACCTAACCCTGACATAACCGGCGGTAGGCTCTAAAATATTAATCGCAACCTGGTTTCATTGACTGTTTCGGTGTAGTACCTCTTTACTACGTGATCCAAACCAGAAAAAGCCCAGGATCTGACCAACAAGTAGGCGAAAAATGCGATGGAATGGGGCAGATGATTGCAAATACCAGAACTAACCCAGACATAACCGGCGTTATCTTCTAAAATATTAATCGGAACCAGGATTTATTGACTATTTCAGTGTGATACCACATTAATACGTGATCCTAGCGAGAACAAAACCCACGATCTGGCCATTCAAGTATGCGAAAAATACGAAAGTATGAGCTACATGATTGCAAAAACCACAACTAACCAAGACATAACCGGCGTTACCCTCGAAAATATTAATCGGAACCAGGTTTAATTGACTGTTTCACTGTGGTACCACATAAATACGTGATCCTAAAGAGAAAAGGATCTGGCCATTCAAGTAAGCGAAACATGCGAAAGTATGAGCTAGATGGTGGCAAATACCAGACCTAACCCTGAAATAACCGGCGTTATGCTCTAAAATATTAATCGCAACCTGGCTTAATTGACTGTTTCGGTGTGGTACCACTTTACTACGTGATCCAAACCAGAAAAAGCCCAGGATCTGACCAACAAGTAGGCGAAAAATGCGACGGAATGGGGCAGGTGATTGCAAATACCAGAACTAACCCAGACATAACCGGCGTTCTCTTCTAAAATATTAATCGGAACCAGGTTTTATTGACTATTTCAGTGTGATACCACATTAATACCTGATCCAAACGAGAACAAAACCCAGGATCTGGCCATTCAAGTATGCGAAGAATATGAAAGTATGAGCTAGATGATTGCAAAAACCACAACTAACCAAGACATAACCGGCGTAATCCACTAAAATATGAATCGGAACCAGGTTTAATTGACTGTTTCACTGTGGTACCACATAAATACGTGATCCTAAAGAGAAAAAAACCCAGGATCTGGCCATTCAAGTAAGCGAAAAATGCGAAAGTATGAGCTAGATGATGGCAAATACCAGACCTAACCCTGACATAACCGGCGTTATGCTCTAAAATATTAATGGCAACCTGGTTTAATTGACTGTTTCGGTATAGTAGCACTTTACTACGTGATCCAAACCAGAAAAAGCCCAGGATCTGACCAACAAGTAGGCGAAAAATGCGAAGGAATGGGGCAGATGATTGCAAATACCAGAACTAACCCAGACATAACCGGCGTTATCTTCTAAAATATTAATCGGAACCAGGTTTTATTGACTATTTCAGTGTGATACCACATAAATACGTGATCCTAAAGAGAAAAAAACCCAGGCTCTGGCCATTCAAGTAAGCGAAATATGTGAAATTATGAGCTAGATGATGGCAAATACCAGGCGTTACCCTGACATAACCGGCGTTATGCTCTAAAATATTAATCGCAACCTGGTTTAATTGACTGTTTCGGTGAGGTACCACTTTACTACGTGATCCAAACCAGAAAAAGCCCAGGATATGACCAACAAGTAGGCGAAAAATGCGAAAGTGTGAGGCAGATGATTGCAAAAACCACAACTAACCCAGACAAAACCGGCGTTCTCCTCTGAAATAGTAATCGGAAGCAGGTGTATTTGCCTGCTTCAGTGTGGTACCACATTACTACGTGATCCAAATCAGAAAAAGCCCAGGAGCTGTTCTACAGGAATGCGAAAGATGCGAAAGTATGAGGCAGATGATTGCAAATACCAGACGCAACCCAGACATAACCGGTGTCATCCTCTAAAATATTGATCGAATACAGGTTGAATTGACTATTTCAGTGTGGCAGCACATTAATACGTTAAACTAACCAGAAAAAAACCCAGGATTTGGCCATTCAAGTATGAGAAAGGTGCGAAAGTATGAGCTAGATGATGGCAAATACTAGACCTAACCCAGACATAACCGGCGTTATCCTCTAAAATACTAATCGGAACCTGGTTTAGTTGACTGTTACAGGGTGGTAAGACATTACTACGTGATCCAAAACAGAAAAAGCCCAGGATCTGGCTATTCAAGTATGCGAAAAATGCGAAAGTATGAGCTAGATGATGGCAAATACCAGACCTATCCCAGACATAACCGTCGATCTCCTCTAAAATATTAATCGGAACCAGTATTTATTGACTGTGTCACTGTGGTACCACATAAATACGTGATCCTAAAGAGAAAAAAACCCAGGCTCTGGCCATTCAAGTAAGCGAAATATGTGAAAGTATGAGCTAGATGATGGCAAATGCCACAACTAACCCAGACATAACCGGCGTTATGCTCTAAAATATTAATCGCAACCTGGTTTAATTGACTGTTTCGGTGAGGTACCACTTTACTACGTGATCCAAACCAGAAAAATCCCAGGATATGACCAACAAGTAGGCGAAAAATGCGAAAGTGTGAGGCAGATGATTGCAAAAACCACAACTAACCCAGACAAAACCGGCGTTCTCCTCTAAAATATGAATCGGAAGCAGGTTTATTTGACTGCTTCAGTGTGGTACCTCATTACTACGTGATTCAAATCAGAAAAAGCCCAGGATCTGGCCAACAAGTATGCGAAAAATGCGAAGGAATGAAGCAGATGATTGCAAATACCAGAACTAACCCAGACATAACCGGCGATATCTTCTAAAATATTAATCGGAACCAGGTTTTATTGACTATTTCAGTGTGATACCACATTAATACGTGATCCTAACCAGAACAAAACCCAGGATCAGGCCATTCAAGTATGCGAAAAATACGAAAGAATGAGCTAGATGATTTTTTTTTTTTTTTTTTTTTTTTTTTTTTTTTTTGTCGTGGGGAAAATCTTCGAAAGACTCCCTCCCACCTCCTTGGGGAGAGGTGGGAGAGGTGTGTGGGATTCCCCGCGCCCGTACAACGACAGGCGCGGGACCTACCCACTAAAAACCCCACGGTGACCCTTCGGCACGCTTTGGGAGGATACCGGGAATCGCTCGAAGCATTCTTCCGGTATCCTCCCCGTGCCCGCGCTTTCGCGCCCATCCCCCGGGGGGACAATCGGTCCCCCCAGTAGACGCACTGCCTCATAGCGGCGGGACGGGGCCACTCCATCCCGCCGCTATCCGTCCCGGGGCCGCGTTTAGTGGCGGCTGCGAGCCCCAACTCGCAACCGCCCGCGACCCCGTTTCCACCCCTCGGCGGTCGGGCGTTCATGGCCGCACCAGACCGCCGAGGGTGCCTCCCCTTGCGTCGGACCGGTAGGGGGAGGCACTCCTACCCCCAACCGGTCCGACCCGGCGCCGCCTGGCGGGAGGAGGGTCCCCTCAGGACCCCCCTCCCAGCCTAGGTCATCCGCCACGCCGAGGCGGCCGCCCGCGACGCCTCGCGACCGGGCGACGACCTCGGGCCACCGCACGAGCGCGAGCTTCAGCGGCGCGCTCCCTCCCCGCGGCCTCCTTCTGCAACATTACGTTCTCGCAGAAGGAGGCCACGGCCCTCCACTTCTCCTCGCTGCCGAGCATGGCGCGCACCACGCCCGGCAGCGAGACATTCCGCCCGACGACGCCGACCAGGACACGGCGCTCCCCCTCCCACGCGGGGCATACCTCCAGGGTATGATCCGCCGTGTCCTGCTCAGCGTCGCAGTGGCAGCAACGCGCCGTCGGCTCCTTCCCTATCCGGCACAGGCATCTTCCGAAGCTGCCATGCCCGGAAAATACCTGTGCCAGCCGGTAGGTGAGGCTGCCATGGCCTCTGTCCAGCCACTCCTTCAGGAGTGGCCGAACAGCCCCGACAGTCCGGTGCCCCGCGGTTGGCAGAGCCAGCCGCTCCTGCCACGCGAGCAACACGGACTGCCGGGCCTGGCGCTTCAAATCGCCCCAAGCAGGTTCCTGCCCGCCCGGGACCGCCCCCACCCCCGCGCGACGGTCGACGCGTTGCCGGTACATCACCGCGTGCGACCGCGCGAGCAGGTCCATGGGCGGCATCCCCGCTAGAACCGTCGCCGCCTCATGTGACATGGTCCGATACCCGCGGACGACCCTGAGCGCCATGCGCCTCTGCACCCGACGCAGCATAGTCATGCTGCGCCGGGAGGCAGCCAGGTCGTCCGCCCAGACGGGGGCCCCGTATAAGGCCACCGACTGGACCATTGCCACATAGAGGCGACGAACTCGGCCCGCCGGGCCCCCCAGGTTGGGCAGGATCCGGCCCAGAGCCGCAACCATCCTTTCCAACCGGGGGACCAGGCAGCGGAAATGCTCCTCGAAACGCCAGTGGCTATCGAGGAGCAGCCCCAGATACATGATCTGGGGCTTCACCTCGATGTCAGCCCCACCCACCCGGATCAGAGGGGGTGGCGGATCCTGCCGAGGTGAATGAAACGCAATCACCTCGGTCTTATGGACCGCCACCGTCATCCCCATCCCCCTGATCCGGTCGACGACGCGTTGCGACCCCTCCTCCGCGCGACGCATGGCCCTTCCCCAGTGCGCCCCGACGGCCAGCACCAGTGTGTCATCCGCATAACACACCGTGCTGACGCCGTCGGGGAGGCCGGCCCGCAACACCGAGTCGTACGCGATGTTCCACAGGAGTGGCCCGAGGACCGACCCCTGCGGAACACCGCAGTACACCTCCCTCCGCATATCACCATCCCGGCCCGGATACTCGATCCACCTGCCGCGGAGATAATCCCCGACGACCGCCCTGAGACAAGGGGGGACTCGATGATATTCGAGTCCCCTCCTTATCTCTTCCCAGGGGAGGGTATTAAAGGCATTGGCAATATCCAAGGATATTGCCACTGCCACCCCTCCCCGGGAGACGGCCGCCTCCGAGAGGGCCCTCACACGACCTATCGCGTCGATAGTCGATCGGCCCCCCCGGAAACCGAACTGGCAGTCGGCCAGACCGGGATCACCCCGCGACAGGTGCTCGACGAGGCGGGCAGCAATCACACGCTCGAAGAGCTTGCCCACCTCGTCGAGGAGACAAATGGGCCGGTATGCGGAGGGAGACTCCGCGGGCCGACCCTCCTTCCGGAGGAGGACCATCCTCGCCACCTTCCAACTGGGGGGGAATCGCCCGTCCCTCAGGCAGCGGTCGAACAACCGCCTGAGGTCGGCCCCAAGGACGCCCTGGGTCAAGACCCAAACCCGGCCGGGCACACCATCCGGACCCGGGGCCGTGTTACGAACCCCGAGCCGTCTGATGGCCGCTGCCAGCTCCTCCTGCGTGACCCCCAGCTCGGCCGTCCACTCCACTGGGACAGCCGCCGCCGCCGGAGGACGCGGTCCCCTCTCCCCAATTGGGAAGAGTGTATTGACCACGTCCTCCAGCAGCCGGGGGTCAAGACCCTCGGTGACGGGGGGCGCCCACGGGCGGAGCTTATTCAGCACCACCTTATATGGGCACCCCCATGGATCATCATCAAGGGTCTGGAGGAGCTCCTTCCATGCCTGGGTCTTGGCCCGTTTGATGGCGACCTGCAGAGCAACCCGCGCCACGCGGTATGCTCCATACAGGTCATCAGCTGGCCTCGCTCGCGCCACGCCGTCGCCTGTACGTTGACGACGGCGCGCGCGGGTGTACTGGCGTCGGGCGCGGACAGTCGCGACTCGCAACTCCGCGATCGCGTCCGACCACCAGTACACCGCCCGGCGAGGAGAAGCCCGCCCGACCCGAGGCATCGCCGCGTCGCAAATACCCGCGACCAATGCTCCGAGCCGGGCGACCTCCCCCTCTATGCTCGGCAACTCGGCCGCTCCCTGCGGCCAAGTTGCAGCGAGGGCAGCTGCCATCAGGGCGTCTAGTCCAGGCGCCGAAGCGCTCAGCGGCGTGGTGGGGTGCCACGCAGGCGGCCGTGTCGGGATGCACTCGCGGCGGCAGAGACCTCCATCCGGATGTACCGGTGATCGGAGAGTGTCTCTGCCCCCGCGACCACGTGCCAACCCGACACCATGCGCACGGCGTTGGGGGTCGCGAATCCAACATCCACGATGGACCCCCCATATCGCCGCACGCATGTGTGCTCCGACCCCCGGTTCAATACCCGGAGGTCGAGCCCCGCCGCCCAATCGCCCAGGATCCCGCCGCGAACGGAGGTCCTGGGGGATCCCCAAGCCACCGACTTGGCATTAAAATCCCCCAGGACCAGCACCGGCCGGGCCGCGTAGCGCTGCACGCATGCCGCGACCTCGGCCAAGTACAGCTCGAACGCAGCGTGACCGCTACGGGGCGAAATGTAGCACCCCACCACAGCGACTCCCCCCCAGTCCACGGCGACGAATCCCCGACCGCGCTCCAACAAGGAGAACGGTGGGGACCCGTCGCCCCCTCCCCATACCGTCGCCACCAAGCCGTCCGCGTCGCCCACCCAATGAGGGTGATCAGGGACGCGGTACGGCTCGGCGGCGACCGCCAGGCCAACCCCCCACTCCGCGAGGACTTGGGACATCAAGTCCTGTGCCGCGCGGCAGTGGTTGAGGTTGGCCTGGAGGAGGAGGCGGGGCGGCATTAATTAATGGCCGCGCCAGCCTCCTCCCGGCCGTCCGTCCCCGTAGCACCGTCCACCTCCATGGAGGACGATGCCACCGCCCTCGGCACCGGAGCCGGTGCAGCCCGCCTCTTCCTCTCCTTCCGGGAGGGGGGGGGGAGCACTTTTTGCTCCCCACCCTGTGATCGGCTGGCCGCCCCATGTCCGCACACAGCGGGCAGTGGGGGGCCGCTGAGCACTGGCTCGCACGGTGCTCTTTGGCACCGCAGCGGTAACACTGACCGCTGCGGTCCACCGGCGAGGTGCACCACTGCCTCACGTGCCCCAATTCGAGGCAGCGGTGACACTGGAGCGGGCGCGGCGCGAGGATTTCCACTCGCGCCGAAACCCACCCCACCAACACCCTCCCGGATTCCGCCACCTTACGGGCGGCGGAGAGGGGGCACCGGGCCCACACCGACCCGAGGCCGGAGGGCGACCTGCGGATCTCTCCGATCCGCAGGTCCTCCACAGGACAGTCCCCCGCCCTCGCAAGGGCACGGGACACATCCTGTGCGCTGACCGAGTCGTCCAGCCCACAAACGCGCATCTCCGTGCGCTTCGTGGGCCGGGCGACCCGGACACCTCGCTCGCCCAGCTGCTCCCGGAGCCTCTGGGCGAGACGATCCGCCTTCGCGCCGCCTTCTGCACCGGGGATCTCCAGCATGAGACCCCCGGTCACGGCCCTCTTCGCCCTCACGGAGGCGACGCCCAGCTCTTCCAGGGAGATATTCTCCCTGGCGAGCCGCATCGCCTCCGCGAGGGTCAGGTCGCCCCCCTGCGCAACGGTCAGCGTCACCGCTGCCGTTTTTGGGGGACGACCTGGTCGCGCCTTCCCGACCTTCGCGGCCTTTACCTTGGCCGCCGGCGGCGGAGGCGGAGGCTGCGGTTGCGAGGCCTTCCTCGCCGCCCGCTTCGCCTTCCGCCCCACCACCTCACTCCACGCCACCCCCCCTTGGGAGGGTGCTGTGGAGGACGCGACCACCGCGACCACGGGTACACCACCCCCCTTGGGGGTCGCGACCCGGGGCCCTGGTGCCGCAACGCTGGGCGGAGCCTTCACTCCTCCCTTCTTTGCCTTCCCCGACTGTACCGGAACAGGTCGGGGAGGCACCGCCTTCCTGCTGACCGCTCTTCCGGCGAGGAGCTCCTCCCGGAAGGCGGCCAGCTTGCCATCAATCATGTCCCCAATCCTCCTCAGAAGATCGTCTTCTGAGGAGGACGGGGACTTCTTCACGGGCGGAGTGCGGGTTGAGGGGCCCGCGGTGCCCCGCACCACTGCCGCCGCACTCCGCTTATTTACCTCCGCCGAGGGACGCGGCGGTGGAGGAGGAGGAAGGATGGGAGGGAGGGCCGCGCTGTTCCACAGCGCCTCTGCCCTCCTCCTCCCCTGTCGCTCCTCCTCCAACAGGAGCTGCAGACGGGCGTTCCGCCCTCTGAGCTCCCGCGCCGCCTCCCTCATTTCCTCCGCCGCGGCCTTCAGGGCCTCCGCGCCGCCGCTTTTCTGCCCCTTAAAGGCGCAGGCAGCGGCGACTTTCTCCACCCGCCTCAGGGACGAGGAGATCCTCTCCGATATCTCCTCGGTCACCTCGTCCCTGAGGCAACTCAGCCTCACCGACGGGCTCATCGCCCCGCCCACCTCGACGACGGCCTGCCCCGTCCTCTTCCTCTTAGAGCCAATGTGGCTCGTGCTGGAGGAGAAGGACGAGACCGACGCCGTCTCGTCGTCCTCCTCCACCCTCCACGAAGCCGGACCTGGCGCTGAGTGGGGCGCGAGCGCCGCCACCCTAACCCCAACCCCGTCTCCGTCCTCCCCAACCGACAAAACCCGCCCCATCCCCACTTTATTTTCTGTGTCCATAAAAATCCCACGAGATGGTCGGAAATAAAGGTCCACCCGGGCAGAGCCGCCTTACCCGGGTAAGCCTAATACTCCGGGGGTTCGGCAGGTTCCCCGGAGGTGGTCGCTTGGGATTGGGCCTTCTCCCCCAACCATGCATCCCATCGCCGCGTACCATAGCTTAGGATTGGAGGGCGATTTTATAGAGTCGCCATACTCGTGGCCCAGGCGGTTAAGCCAAGACCCCCGTTCCTCCTGCCGTCACGTACCATTCACAAAACCAATAGGGAATTGTGAATGGGTCGTTGTGACGACCAACAGGAGGCTTACGGTGTGTGTATGACTCGGGTACCCCGGGTTCGTTAAGCCCGTACTGCAGCTGAAAGGCTGGCAGCCCCTGAGGGGATGAGCTAGATGATTGCAAAAACCACAACTAACCCAGACATAACCGGCGTTATCCACTAAAATATTAATCGGAACCAGGTTTAATTGACTGTTTCACTGTGGTACCACATAAATACGTGATCCGAAAAAGAAAAAAACCCAGGATCTGGCCATTCAAGTAAGCGAAAAATGCGAAAGTATGAGCTAGATGATGGCAAATACCAGAGCTAACCCTGACATAACCGGCGTTATGCTCTAAAATATTAATCGCAACCTGGTTTAATTGACTGTTTCGGTGTAGTACCACTTTACTACGTGATCCAAACCAGAAAAAGCCCAGGATCTGACCAACAAGTAGGCGAAAAATGCGAAGGAATGGGGCAGATGATTGCAAATACCAGAACTAACCCAGACATAACCGGCGTTATCTTCTAAAATATTAATCGGAACCAGGTTTTATTGACTATTTCAGTGTGATACCACATTAATACGTGATGCTAACCAGAACAAAACCCAGGATGTGGCCATTCAAGTATGCGAAAAATGCGAAAGTATGTGCTAGATGATTGCAAAAACCACAACTAACCCAGACATAACCGGCGTTATCCTCTAAAGTATTAATCGCAACCGGGTTTAATTGACTGTTTCGGGGTGGTACCGCATTACTACGTGATCCAAACCAGAAAAAGGCGAGGATCTGGCCAACAAGTATGCGAAACATGCGAAAGTACGAGCCAGATGAGGGCAAATACGAGACCAAACCCAGACGTAACCAGCGGTATCCTCTAAAATATTAATCGCAACCAGGCTCAATTGACTGTTTCGTAGTGGAACCACATTACTACGGGTTCCAAACCAGAAAATACCCAGGATTTGGCCAAAAAGTATGCGAAAAACGCGAAAGTACGAGCAAGATGAGGGCAAATCCCAGACCAAAACGAAACATAGCCGGCGTTATCCTCTAAAATATTAATCGCAACCAGGTTTAATTGACTGTTTCGGTGTGGTACCACATTACTACGGGATCCAAGCCAGAAAAAGGCGAGGATCTGGCCAACAAGTATGCCAAAAACGCGAAAGTATGAGTCAAATGATTGCAAATACAAGAACTAGCCCAGACATAACCGGCGTTATCCTCTAAAATATTAATCGCAACCAGGTTTAATTGACTGTTTCGGTGTGGAAACACATTACCACGGGATACAAGCCAGAAAAAAACCCAGGATCTGGCCGACAAGTATGCGAAAATTGGGAAAGTACGAGCCAGATGATTGCAAATACCAGAACAAACCCAGCCATAAACAGCGTTATCCTCTGAAATATTAATCGGAACCTGGTTTAATTGACTTATTCAGTGTGGTACCACATTACTACGTGGTCCAAGCCAGGAAAAGGCCAGGATGTGGCCAACAAGTATTGGAAAATTGCGAAAGTACGAGCCAGATGAGGGCAAATACCAGACCTAACCCAGACATAACCGGCGTTATCCTCTAAAATATTAAGCGCAAACAGGTTTACTTGACTGTTTCGGTGTGGTACCGCATTACTACGTGATCCAAACCAGGGAAAGGCGAGGATCTGACCAACAAGTAGGCGAAAAATGCGAAGGAATGGGGCAGGTGATTGCAAATACCAGAACTAACCCAGACATAATCGGCGTTCTCTTCTAAAATATTAATCGGAACCAGGTTTTATTTACTATTTCAGTGTGATACCACATTAATACGTGATCCAAACGAGAACAAAACCCAGGATCTGGCCATTCAAGTATGCGAAAAATATGAAAGTATGAGCCAGATGATTGCAAAAACCACAACTAACCAAGACATAACCGGCGTTATCCTCTAAAATATTAGTCGGAACCAGGTTTAATTGACTGTTTCACTGTGGTACCACATAAATACGTGAACCTAAAGAGAAAAAAACCCAGGATCTGGCCATTCAAGTAAGCGAAAAATGCGAAAGTATGAGCTAGATGATGGCAAATACCAGGCGTTACCCTGACATAACCGGCGTTATGCTCTAAAATATTAATCGCAACCTGGTTTAATTGACTGTTTCGGCGAGGTACCACTTTACAACGTGATCCAAACCAGAAAAAGCCCAGGATATGACCAAGAAGTAGGCGAAAAATGCGAAGGAATGGGGCAGATGATTGCAAATACCGGAACTAACCCAGACATAACCGGCGTCATCTTCTAAAATATTAATCGGAACCAGGTTTTATTGACTATTTCAGTGTGATACCACATTAATACGTGATCCTAACGGGAACAAAACCCAGGATCTGGCCATTCAAGTATGCGAAAAATACGAAAGTATGAGTTAGATGATTGCAAAAACGACAACTAACCAAGACATAACCGGCGTTATCCTCGAAAATATTAATCGGAACCAGGTTTAATTGACTGTTTCACTGTGGTACCACATAAATACGTGATCCTAAAGAGAAAAAAACCCAGGCTCTGGCCATTCAAGTAAGCGAAATATGTGAAAGTATGAGCTAGATGATGGCAAATACCACAACTAACCCAGACATAACCGGCGTTATGCTCCAAAATATTAATCGCAACCTGGTTTAAATGACTGTTTCGGTGAGGTACCACTTTACTACGTGATCCAAACCAGAAAAATCCCAGGATATGACCAACAAGTAGGCGAAAAATGCGAAAGTGTGAGGCAGATGATTGCAAAAACCACAACTAACCCAGACAAAACCGGCGTTCTCCTCTGAAATATTAATCGGAAGCAGGTTTAATTGACTGCTTCAGTGTGGTACCACATTAATACGTGATCCTAACCGGAACAAAACCCAGGATCTGACCAACAAGTAGGCGAAAAATGCGAAGGAATGGGGCAGATGATTGCAAATACCAGAACTAACCCAGACGTAACCGGCGTTATCTTCTAAAATATTAATCGGAACCAGGTTTTATTGACTATTTCAGTGTGATACCACATTAATACGTGATCCAAACGAGAACAAAACCCAGGATCTGGCCATTCAAGTATGCGAAAAATGCGAAAGTATGTGCTAGATGATTGCAAAAACCACAACTATCCCAGACATAACCGTCGATCTCCTCTAAAATATTAATCGGAACCAGGTTTAATTGACTGTTTCACTGTGGTACCACATAAATACATGATCCACAAGAGAAAAAAACCCAGGATCTGGCTATTCAAGTAAGCGAAAAATGCGAAAGTATGAGCTAGATGATGGCAAATACCAGGCGTTACCCTGACATAACCGGCGTTATGCTCTAAAATATTATTCGCAACCTGGTTTAATTGACTGTTTCGGTGCGTTACCACTTTACAACGTGATCCAAACCAGAAAAAGCCCAGGATATGACCAAGAAGTGGGCGAAAAATGCGAAGGAATGGGGCAGATGATTGCAAATACCAGAACTAACCCAGACATAACAGGCGTCATCTTCTAAAATATTAATCGGAAGCAGGTTTAATTGACTGCTTCAGAGTGATACCACATTAATACGTGATCCTAACCGGAAGAAAACCCAGGATCTGGCCATTCAAGTATGCGAAAAATGCGAAAGTATGTGCTAGATGATTGCAAAAACCACAACTAACCCAGACATAACCGGCGTTATCCACTAAAATATTAATCGGAACCGGGTTTAATTGACTGTTTCACTGTGGTCCCACATAAATACGTGAACCTAAAGAGAAAAAAACCCAGGATCTGGCCATTCAAGTAAGCGAAAAATGCGAAAGTATGAGCTAGATGATGGCAAGTACCAGAGCTAACCCTGACATAACCGGCGTTATGCTCTAAAATATTAATCGCAACCTGGTTTAATTGACTGTTTCGGTGTAGTACCACTTTACTACGTGATCCAAACCAGAAAAAGCCCAGGATATGACCAAGAAGTGGGCGAAAAATGCGAAGGAATGGGGCAGATGATTGCAAATACCAGAACTAACCCAGACATAACAGGCGTCATCTTCTAAAATATTAATCGGAAGCAGGTTTAATTGACTGCTTCAGAGTGATACCACATTAATACGTGATCCTAACCGGAAGAAAACCCAGGATCTGGCCATTCAAGTATGCGAAAAATGCGAAAGTATGTGCTAGATGATTGCAAAAACCACAACTAACCCAGACATAACCGGCGTTATCCACTAAAATATTAATCGGAACCGGGTTTAATTGACTGTTTCACTGTGGTCCCACATAAATACGTGAACCTAAAGAGAAAAAAACCCAGGATCTGGCCATTCAAGTAAGCGAAAAATGCGAAAGTATGAGCTAGATGATGGCAAGTACCAGAGCTAACCCTGACATAACCGGCGTTATGCTCTAAAATATTAATCGCAACCTGGTTTAATTGACTGTTTCGGTGTAGTACCACTTTACTACGTGATCCAAACCAGAAAAAGCCCAGGATCTGACCAACAAGTAGGCGAAAAATGCGAAGGAATGGGGCAGATGATTGCAAATACCAGAACTAACCCAGACGTAACCGGCGTTATCTTCTAAAATATTAATCGGAACCAGGTTTTATTGACTATTTCAGTGTGATACCACATTAATACGTGATCCAAACGAGAACAAAACCCAGGATCTGGCCATTCAAGTATGCGAAAAATACGAAAGTATGAGCAAGATGGTTGCAAAAACCTCACCTAACCAAGACTGTTTAAATATCGCATTAATTCGAGGTATTTGAACATAACATAAAATTCGTTAAACAGTGTTGATTTCGAGGTACGTAACCGACCAGAGGACTCTCGGTCGCGGCGTCCGTTACGCGACACAATATAGACTAGAAAAACCATAATTTTCGGGTTTTTTCTGAAAGTCACGCGATCGACCAAGTAACGTACGAGTTCGAACAATTAGTTCAACGTACGAGTACAGAGAAAAGGTACGTTTACAAGTTAGAAAAAGACGGACGAAAGACACGGCGACAGCGCCGCGTGTCGGAGGATTCCCCCTCTCACGCGTAACTTTTGGCAGCTCGTGCTCGTCCGTCACTCTTAATCAGGATCCTGCCTTGAGCACATCGGTGAACGATCACGCTCCGCAGAATTCCCAAAATCTCCGAATCGCTTCGAGTTATTCGAGCTTTCGTTGAGGAAACATTTTGTGACACATCGGCTGATTCTATCGCAGATTCGAATAGTTCGAGTTATTCGAACTTTCGTTAAGCGGACAAGCGACGTATAGCCGTAGCTTTACTGGTTAGATTGCGTAAGCAAATTCATACCAGTAACCTACGTGTAATTCCGTTTGCCGAATCAGCTAGTTAATCGATTCGGTCGTGAGTACGACCCGGTTAAAAGACTGCGGGAAACTCGTTGATATCATCGAGTTCCCGAATTTTCCACGTATTGCTGCAAACAGCGGTCGTGCGAGAGGCATCGAGATTAAAACTCGATCCTCCCTTGATTTTCGAACGGTCTTGCTCCCACCTATAGGGGCCTTCGTGGCGTGTATACCCTGGGTGGACTTGCCGTCTTCCAGTCGGAGCTTGGGACGAGTTATTCCAAGCCCAGCTTCCGGCGACCTGCTAGAGCGCTGTTCACTGACCGCCAGTCCTGTACGGCTACTGTGCGTAGAACGCGACTCACAAAGCGCCGTGGTGTGATAGTCTCAACGTAAGTCGTCAAATACGCCGTTGAAAGACTGCACCACACTGTGTTCCGTACGCACATACGAAGACGGTAAGGGACCGAGGACCGGGTGACGGTTGGAGCCTTACAACCTCCCTCTATTCACCCTCTCCTGCGACAATCAAGAGTTGCAGTCGTCAAAGTAATGAGATTAAATCTCACTAGATAACGGGACGTTTTTAAATTCGGCCGCCTCTTAATTACCCGAGACCGGAGAAAACTCTCCGCTCTCTTAAGGCTGCGGAGGAAGCTGGATACAAACCCCGATTTCGTAACAATAACAGAGCGATTCCCGATTTAAAGGGAACGCTCACATATACAGTCCACTCGCTTAGCTGCGTATCGCGGCGGCTGAAATTCCCGCTCCTGAGTGCGACAAGCACAAACCAGGAGTGTGCAGAAAAGAGTAAGACACACAACGTGACTAACGTTGTCAGGTATTTAACGCCTAAATTCGTCTCTCTCTTTCTATTCCATAACAGCGCGACGCGAGCCATCAGACCGATCGACGCGAGGGTTTTTCTAGACGTCAGCCAGACGTCTGAGTTTTTTTCCCAATTTCTTCTATCGCCTGTATTTAAGAGTCAAATTTCACGAAATAAACGGCTTAGTCGCATAAGGCGATCAAGCGAAAATAAAATTATAATTGTACCGCTTATTTTACGTCTGTTCTTTCCCTCGAGATCCGGACCCCCGTTAGGCGAGGTATTTTCAAACCTCCTCCCCCTAACAAAGACATAACCGCCGTTATCCTCGAAAATATTAATCAGAACCAGGTTTAATTGACTGTTTCACTGTGGTACCACATAAATACGTGATCCTAAAGAGAAAAAACCCCAGGATCTGGCCATTCAAGTAAGCGAAATATGTGAAAGTCTGAGCTAGATGATGGCAAATACCAGGCCTTACCCTGACATAACCGGCGTTATGCTCTAAAATATTAATCGCAACCTGGTTTAATTGACTGTTTCGGTGTGGTACCACTTTACTACGTGATCCAAACCAGAAAAAGCCCAGGATATGACCAACAAGTAGGCGAAAAATGCGAAAGTGTGAGCTAGATGATGGCAAATACCAGACCTAACCCTGACATAACCGGCGTTATGCTCTAAAATATTAATCGCAACCTGGTTTAATTGACTGTTTCGGTGTAGTACCACTTTACTACGTGATCCAAACCAGAAAAAGCCCAGGATCTGACCAACAAGTAGGCGAAAAATGCGAAGGAATGGGGCAGATGATTGCAAATACCAGAACTAACCCAGACGTAACCGGCGTTATCTTCTAAAATATTAATCGGAACCAGGTTTTATTGACTATTTCAGTGTGATACCACATTAATACGTGATCCAAACGAGAACAAAACCCAGGATCTGGCCATTCAAGTATGCGAAAAATATGAAAGTATGAGCTAGATGATTGCAAAAACGACAACTAACCAAGACATAACCGGCGTTATCCTCTAAAATATTAATCGGAACCAGGTTTAATTGACTGTTTCACTGTGGTACCACATAAATACTTGAACCTAAAGAGAAAAAAACCCAGGATCTGGCCATTCAAATAAGCGAAAAATGCGAAAGTATGTGCTAGATGATGGCAAATACCAGAGCTAACCCTGACATAACCGGCGTTATGCTCTAAAATATTAATCGCAACCTGGCTTAATTGAATGTTTCGGTGTAGTACCACTTTACTACGTGATCCAAACCAGAAAAAGCCCAGGATCTGACCAACAATTAGGCGAGAAATGCGAAGGAATGGGGCAGATGATTGCAAATACCAGAACTAACCCAGACATAACCGGCGTTATCTTCTAAAATATTAATCGGAAGCAGGTGTATTTGCCTGCTTCAGTGTGGTACCACATTACTACGTGATCCAAATCAGAAAAAGCCCAGGATCTGACCAACAAGTAGGCGAAAAATGCGAAGGAATGGGGCAGATGATTGCAAATACCAGAACTAACCCAGACATAACCGGCGTCATCTTCTAAAATATTAATCGGAACCAGGTTTTATTGACTATTTCAGTGTGATACCACATTAATACGTGATCCTAACGGGAACAAAACCCAGGATCTGGCCATTCAAGTATGCGAAAAATACGAAAGTATGAGTTAGATGATTGCAAAAACCACAACTGACCAAGACATAACCGGCGTTATCCTCGAAAATATTAATCGGAACCAGGTTTAATTGACTGTTTCACTGTGGTACCACATAAATACGTGATCCTAAAGAGAAAAAAACCCAGGATCTGGCCATTCAAGTAAGCGAAAAATGAGAAAGTATGAGCTAGATGATGCCAAAAACCAGACCTAACCCAGGCATAACCGGCGTTCCCCTCTAAAATATTAATCGGAACCAGATTTTATTGATTATTTCAGTGTGGTACCACATTAATACCTGATCCTCACCAGAACAAAACCCACGGTCTGGCCAACAGGTATGCGAAAAATGCGAAAGTATGAGGCAGATGATTGCAAATACCAGACGTAAACCAGGCACAACCGGTGTTATCCTCTAAAATATTGATCGAATCCAGGTGGAATTGACTATTTCTGTGTAGCACCTCTTTAATTCGTGATCGTAACCAGAAAAAAACCCAGGATATGACCAACCAGTAAGCAAAAAATACGAAAGTATGAGCCAGATGATTGCAAATACCAGAACTAACCCAGACATAACCGGCGTTATCTTCTGAAATATTAATCGGAACCAGGTTTTATTGACTATTTCAGTGCGGTACCACATTAATACGTGATCCTAACCAGAACAAAACCCAGGATCTGGCCATTCAAGTATGCGAAAAATACGAATGTATGAGCCAGATGATTGCAAATACCAGGACTCTCCCAGACATAACCGTCGTTCTCCTCTAAAATATTAATCGGCACCAGGATTTTGTAATTATATTTCAGTGTGGTACCACATTAAGCCTGGCATCTGTTCAACAAGTATGTGAACAATGCGAAAATATGACCCTGATGAGGGCAAATCCCAGGCCTAATCTAGACCTAACATGCGTTATCCTCTAAACTATTTATCGAAACTAGGTTTAATGGACTGTTTCAGTGTGGCACCACATTACGACGTGATCCAAACCAGAAAAACCGAGGATCCGTTCAACAAGTATGTTAAAAATGCGAAAGTATGACCCTGATGAGGGGAAATGCCAGACCTATCCCAGACCTAACATGCGTTGTCCTCTAAAATATTGATCGAAACCAGATTTAATGGACTGTTTCAGTGTGGTACCACATTACTACGTGATCGAAACCAGAAGAAGCCTGGCATCTGTTCAACAAGTATGTGAACAATGCGAAAATATGGCCCTGATGAGGGCAAATCCCAGGTCTAACCTAGACATAACATGCTCTATCCTCTAAAATATTCATCCTAACCTGGTTGAATGGACTGCTTCAGTGTGGTACCACATTACTACGTGATCCAAACCAGAAAAAGCAAGGGATCTGTTCAACAAGTATGTGAAAAATGCGAAAATATGACCCTGATGAGGGCAAATCCCGGACCTAACCTAGGCCTAACATAAGTTATTCTCTAACATATTCATCGAAGCCAGGTTTAATGGACTTTTTCAGTGTGGTACCACATTACTACGTGATCCAAACCAGAAAAAAACCAGGATCCGTTCTACATGTATGTGAAGAATGCGAAATTATGTGTCTGATGAGGGAAAATCCCAGGCCTAACGTAGACCTAACATGCGTTATCCTCTAAAATATTTATCAAGACCAGGTTTAATCGACTGTTTCAGTGTGGTACCACATTGCTACGTGATCCAAACCAGAATAAACCCAGGATCCGTTCAACAAGTATGTGAAGAATGCGAAAGTATGTGTCTGATGAGGGAAACTCCCAGGCATAACCTAGACATAACATGCGTTATCCTCTAGAATATTGATCGAAACCAGGTTTAGTGGACAGTTTCAGTGTGGTACCACATTAGTACATGATCCAAACCAGAATAAGCCAGGGATCTGTTCAACAAGTATGTGAAAAACGCGAATGTATGACCCTGATGGGGGCAAATCCCAGGCCTAATCTAGACCTAACATGCGTTATCCTCTAAAATATTGATCGAAACTAGGTTTAATGGACTGTTTCAGTGTGGTACCACATTACTACGTGATCCAAACCAGAAAAACCGAGGAACTGATCAACAAGTATGTTAAAAATGCGAAAGTATGTCCCTGATGAGGGCAAATCCCAGACCTATCCCAGACCTAACATGCGTTGTCCTCTAAAATATTGGTCGAAACCAGATTTAATGGGCTGTTTCAGTGTGGTACCACATTACTACGTGATCCAAACCAGAAGAAGCCAGGGATCTGTTCAACAAGTAAGTGAAAAATGCGAAAATATGACCCTGATGAGGGCAAATCACGGACCTAACCTAGACCTAACATGAGTTATTCTCTAAAATATTCATCGAAGCCACGTTTAATGGACTTTTTCAGTGTGGTGCCACATTACTACGTGATCCAAACCAGAAAAAACCCAGAATCTGTTCAACAAGTATGTGAAAAACGCGAAACTATGAGCCTGATGAGGGCAAATCCCAGACCTATCCCAGACATAACATGCGTTATCCTCTAAAATATTGATCGAAACCAGGTTTAATGGACAGTTTCAGTGTGGTACTACATTACTACGTGATCCAAACCAGAAAAAGCAAGGGATCTGTTCTACATGTATGTGAAGAATGCGAAATTATGTGTCTGTTGAGGGCAAATCCCGGACCTATCCCAGACCTAACTTGCGTTATCCTCTAAAATATTGATCGAAACCAGGTTTAATTTACCGTTTCAGTGTGGTACCACATTACTACGTGGTCCAATCCAGAAAAAGCCCAGGATCTAGCCATGAAGTATGAGAAACATGCGAAATTATGAGCCTGATTGTGGCAAATCCTAGACCTAACCCAGACCTAACATGCGTTATCCTCTAAAATATTTATCAAGACCAGGTTTAATCGACTGTTTCAGTGTGGTACCACATTGCTACGTGATGCAAACCAGAAAAAACACAGGATCCGTTCCAAAAGTATGTGAAGAATGCGAAAGTATGTGTCTGATGAGGGAAACTCCCAGGCCTATCCTAGACATAACATGCGTTATCCTCTAAAATATTGATCGAAACCAGGTTTAATGGACAGTCTCAGAGTGGTACCACATTACTACGTGATCCAACCAGAAGAAGCCCGGAATCTGGCCATCAAGTATGAGAAATATGCGAAAGTACGAGCCGGATGGGAGCAAATCCCAGACCTAACCTAGACCTAACTTGAGCTATTCTCTAAAATATTCATCGAAACCAGGTTTAATGGACTGTTTCAGTGTGGTACCACATTACTACGTGATCGAAACCGGAAGAAGCCTGGCATCTGTTCAACAAGTATGTGAACAATGCGAAAATAAGACCCTGATGAGGGCAAATCCCAGGCCTAATCTAGACCTAACATGCGTTATCCTCTAAACTATTTATCGAAACTAGGTTTAATGGACTGTTTCAGTGTGGCATCACATTACTACGTGATCCAAACCAGAAAAAACCCAGGATCCGTTCAACAAGTATGTGAAAAACGCGAAACTATGAGCCTGATGAGGGCAAATCCCAGACCTATCCCAGACATAACATGCGTTATCCTCTAAAATATTCATCGAAACCAGGTTTAATAGACAGTTTCAGTGTGGTACTACATTACTACGTGATCCAAACCAGAAAAAGCAAGGGATCTGTTCAACAAGTATGTGAAAAATGCGAAAATATGACCCTGATGAGGGCAAATCCCGGACCTAACCTAGGCCTAACATGAGTTATTCTCTAAAATATTCCTCGAAGCCAGGTTTAATGGACTTTTTCAGTGTGGTACCACATTACTACGTGATCCAAACCAGAAAAAACCCAGGATCCGTTCTACATGTATGTGAAGAATGCGAAATTATGTGTCTGATGAGGGAAAATCCCAGGCCTAACGTAGACCTAACATGTGTTACCCTCAAAATTATTGATCGAAACCAGGTTTAATTTACCGTTTCAGTGTGGTACCACATTACTACGTGATCCAATCCAGAAAAAGCCCAGGATCTAGTCATGAAGTATGAGAAATATGCGAAAGTATCAGCCTGATTGGGGCAAATCATAGACCTAACCCAGACCTAACATGCGTTATCCTCTAAAATATTTATCAAGACCAGGTTTAATCGACTGTTTCAGTGTGGTACCACATTGCTACGTGATCCAAACCAGAATAAACCCAGGATCCGTTCAACAAGTATGTGAAGAATGCGAAAGTATGTGTCTGATGTGGGAAACTCCCAGGCATAACCTAGACATAACATGCGTTATCCTCAAAATTATTGATCGAAACCAGGTTTAATCGACTGTTTCAGTGTGATACCACATTACTACGTGATCCAATCCAGAAAAAAGCCCAGGTTCTAGCCATCAAGTATGAGAAATATGCGAAAGTATGAGCCCGCTGAGGGCAAATCCTAGACCTAACCCTGACCTAACATGCGTTATCCTCTAAAATATTTATCAAGACCAGATTTAATTGAATGTTTCAGTGTGGTACCACATTACTACGTGATCCAAACCAGAAAAAACCCAGGATCTGTTCAAGAAGTATGTGGAGAATGCGAAGGTATTTGTCTGATCAGGGCAAATCCCTGGCCTTACCTAGACATAACATGCGTTATCCTCTAAAATATTCATCCAAACCAGGTTTAATGGACTGTTTCGGTGTGGTACCACATTACTACGGGATGCAAACCAGAAAAAGGCCAGAATCTGTTCAACAAGTATGTGAAAAACGCGAAACTTTGAGCCTGATGAGGGGAAATCCCAGACCTATCCCAGACATAATATGCGTTATCCTCTAAAATATTCACCGAAACCTGTTTTAATCGACTGTTTCAGTGTGGTACCACATTACTACGTGATCCAAACCAGAAAAAGCCCAGAATCTGGCCATCAACTATGATAAATATGCGAAAGTACGAGCCTGATGAGAGCAAATCCCAGACCTAAGCAAGACCTAACATGCGTTATTCTGTAAAATATTGATCGAAACCAGGTTTAATGGACAGTTTCTGTGTGGTACCACATTACTACGTGATCCAAACCAGAAAAAGCCCAGAATCTGGCCATCAAGTATGAGAAATATGCGAAAGTACGAGCCTGATGAGGGCAAATCCTAGACCTAGCCCAGACCTAACATGCGTTATCCTCTAAAATATTTATCAAGACCAGATTCAATTGAATGTTTCAGTGTGGTACCACATTACTACGTGATCCAAACCAGAAAAAGCGCAGGATCTGTTCAACAAGTATGTGGAGAATGCGAAAGTATGTGTCTGATGAGGGCAAATCCCAGGCCTAACCTAGACCTAACATGTGTTACGCTCAAAATTATTGATCGAAACCAGATTTAATGGACTGTTTCAGTGTGGTATCACATTACTACGTGATCTAAACCAGAAGAAGCCAGGCATCTGTTCAACAAGGATGTGAACAATGCGAAAATATGGCCCTGATGAGGGAAACTCCCAGGCATAACCTAGACATAACATGCGTTATCCTCTAAAATATTGATCGAAACCAGGTTTAATGGACAGTTTCAGTGTGGTACCACATTACTACGTGATCCAAACCAGAAAAAGCCTGGCATCTGTTCAACAAGTATGTGAACAATGCGAAAATATGACCCTGATGAGGGCAAATCCCAGGCCTAATCTAGACCTAACATGCGTTATCCTCTAAACTATTTATCGAAACTAGGTTTAATGGACTGTTTCAGTGTGGCACCACATTACTACGTGATCCAAACCAGAAACACCGAGGATCCGTTCAGCAAGTATGTTAAAAATGCGAAAGTATGACCCTGATGAGGGGAAATCCCAGACCTATCCCAGACCTAACATGCGTTGTCCTCTAAAATATTGATCGAAACCAGATTTAATGGACTGTTTCAGTGTGGTACCACATTACTACGTGATCGAAACCAGAAGATGCCTGGCATCTGTTCAACAAGTATGTGAACAATGCGAAAATATGGCCCTGATGAGGGCAAATCCCAGGTCTAACCTAGACATAACATGCGTTATCCTGTAAAATATTCATCGAAACTAGGTTTAATTGAATGTTTCAGTTTGATACCACACTACTACGTGATCCAATCCAGAAAAAGCCCAGGTTCTAGCCATCAAGTATGAGAAATATGCGAAAGTATGAGCCCGCTGAGGGCAAATCCTAGACCTAACCCTGACCTAACATGCGTTATCCTCTAAAATATTTATCAAGACCAGATTTAATTGAATGTTTCAGTGTGGCATCACATTACTACGTGATCCAAACCAGAAAAAACCCAGGATCTGTTCAACAAGTATGTGAAAAACGCGAAACTATGAGCCTGATGAGGGCAAATCCCAGACCTATCCCAGACATAACATGCGTTATCCTCTAAAATATTCATCGAAACCAGGTTTAATAGACAGTTTCAGTGTGGTACTACATTACTACGTGATCCAAACCAGAAAAAGCAAGGGATCTGTTCAACAAGTATGTGAAAAATGCGAAAATATGACCCTGATGAGGGCAAATCCCGGACCTAACCTAGGCCTAACATGAGTTATTCTCTAAAATATTCATCGAAGCCAGGTTTAATGGACTTTTTCAGTGTGGTACCACATTACTACGTGATCCAAACCAGAAAAAACCCAGGATCCGTTCTACATGTATGTGAAGAATGCGAAATTATGTGTCTGATGAGGGAAAATCCCAGGCCTAACGTAGACCTAACATGTGTTACCCTCAAAATTATTGATCGAAACCAGGTTTAATTTACCGTTTCAGTGTGGTACCACATTACTACGTGATCCAATCCAGAAAAAGCCCAGGATCTAGTCATGAAGTATGAGAAATATGCGAAAGTATCAGCCTGATTGGGGCAAATCATAGACCTAACCCAGACCTAACATGCGTTATCCTCTAAAATATTTATCAAGACCAGGTTTAATCGACTGTTTCAGTGTGGTACCACATTGCTACGTGATCCAAACCAGAATAAACCCAGGATCCGTTCAATAAGTATGTGAAGAATGCGAAAGTATGTGTCTGATGTGGGAAACTCCCAGGCATAACCTAGACATAACATGCGTTATCCTCAAAATTATTGATCGAAACCAGGTTTAATCGACTGTTTCAGTGTGATACCACATTAC
Source organism: Colletes latitarsis (assembly GCF_051014445.1). NCBI lineage: Eukaryota > Metazoa > Arthropoda > Insecta > Hymenoptera > Colletidae > Colletes > Colletes latitarsis. Next base: position 7,561,374 of record NC_135134.1, on the reverse strand, counting down.
TACGTGATCCAATCCAGAAAAAAGCCCAGGTTCTAGCCATCAAGTATGAGAAATATGCGAAAGTATGAGCCCGCTGAGGGCAAATCCTAGACCTAACCCTGACCTAACATGCGTTATCCTCTAAAATATTTATCAAGACCAGATTTAATTGAATGTTTCAGTGTGGTACCACATTACTACGTGATCCAAACCAGAAAAAACCCAGGATCTGTTCAAGAAGTATGTGGAGAATGCGAAGGTATGTGTCTGATCAGGGCAAATCCCTGGACTTACCTAGACATAACATGCGTTATCCTCTAAAATATTCACCGAAACCTGTTTTAATCGACTGTTTCAGTGTGGTACCACATTACTACGTGATCCAAACCAGAAAAAACACAGGATCCGCTCTACATGTATGTGAAGAATGCGAAAGTATGAGCCTGACGAGGGCAAATCCCAGACCTATCCCAGACATAACTTGCGATATCATCTAAAATATTCACCGAAACCTGTTTTAATCGACTGTTTCAGTGTGGTACCACATTACTACGTGATCCAAACCAGAAAAAGCCCAGAATCTGGCCATCAACTATGATAAATATGCGAAAGTACGAGCCTGATGAGAGCAAATCCCAGACCTAAGCAAGACCTAACATGCGTTATTCTGTAAAATATTGATCGAAACCAGGCTTAATGGGCTGTTTGAGAGTGGTACCACATTACTACGTGATCCAAACCAGAAAAAACCCAGAATCTGTCCAACAAGTATGTGAAAAACGCGAAACTATGAGCCTGATGAGGGCAAATCCCAGACCTATCCCAGACATAACATGCGTTATCCTCTAAAATATTGATCGAAACCAGGTTTAATGGACAGTTTCAGTGTGGTACCACATTACTACGTGATCCAAACCAGAAAAAGCCCAGAATCTGGCCATCAAGTATGAGAAATATGCGAAAGTACGAGCCTGATGAGGGCAAATCCTAGACCTAACCCTGACCTAACATGCGTTATCCTCTAAAATATTTATCAAGACCAGATTCAATTGAATGTTTCAGTGTGGTACCACATTACTACGTGATCCAAACCAGAAAAAGCCCAGGATCTGTTCGACAAGTATGTGGAGAATGCGAAAGTATGTGTCTGATGAGGGCAAATCCCAGGCCTAACCTAGACATAACATGCGTTATCATCCAAAATATTCATCGAAACCAGGCTTAATGGACTGTTTCAGTGTGGCACCACATTACTACGTGATGCAAACCAGAAAAACCGAGGATCTGTTCAACAAGTATGTTAAAAATGCGAAAGTATGACCCTGCACCCTCAGGGGCTGCCAGCCTTTCAGCTGCAGTACGTGCTTAACGAACCCGGGGTACCCGAGTCATACACACACCGTAAGCCTCCTGTTGGTCGTCACAACGACCCATTCACAATTCCCTATTGGTTTTGTGAATGGTACGTGACGGCAGGAGGAACGGGGGTCTTGGCTTAACCGCCTGGGCCACGAGTATGGCGACTCTATAAAATCGCCCTCCAATCCTAAGCTATGGTGCGCGGCAATGGGATGCATGGTTGGGGGAGAAGGCCCAATCCCAAGCGACCACCTCCGGGGAACCTGCTGAACCCCCGGAGTATATAGGCTTACCCGGGCAAGGCGGCTCTGCCCGGGCGGACCTTTTCTTCCGACCTGCTCGTGGAAATGTTATGGAGTTCAATATTAAAACGGGGATGGGACGGGGTAAGTCAGAGGGGGAGGACGAAGGCGGTGTTGGGACTGGAGTGACGGCGCTCGCGCCGCCTCCAGCGCCTGGCCCGGCTTCGTGGAAGGTGGAGGAGGACGACGAGACTGCGTCAGTCTCGTCCTTCTCCTCCACCAGGAGCCTCATAGGCTCTAAGAGGAAGAGGACGGGGCAGGCCGTCGTCGAGGTGGGCGGGGCGATGAGCCCGTCGGTGAGGCTGAGTTGCCTCAGGGACGAGGTGACCGAGGAGATATCGGAGAGGATCTCCTCGTCCCTGAGGCGGGTGGAGAAAGTCGCCGCTGCCTGCGCCTTTAAGGGGCAGAAAAGCGGTGGCGCGGAGGCCCTGAAGGCCGCGGCGGAGGAAATGAGGGAGGCGGCGCGGGAGCTCAGAGGGCGAAACGCCCGTCTGCAGCTCCTGTTGGAGGAGGAGCGACAGGGGAGGAGGAGGGCAGAGGCGCTGTGGAACAGCGCGGCCCTCCCTCCCATCCTCCCTCCTCCTCCAGCGCCGCGTCCCTCGGCGGAGGTAAATAAGCGGAGTGCGGCGGCAGTGGTGCGGGGCACCGCGGGCCCCTCCACCCGCACTCCGCCCGTGAAGAAGTCCCCGTCCTCCTCAGAAGACGATCTTCTGAGGAGGATTGGGGACATGATTGATGGCAAGCTGGCCGCCTTCCGGGAGGAGCTCCTCGCCGGAAGAGCGGTCAGCAGGAAGGCGGTGCCTCCCCGACCTGTTCCGGTACAGTCGGGGAAGGCAAAGAAGGGCGGAGTGAAGGCTCCGCCCAGCGTTGCGGCACCAGGGCCCCGGGTCGCGACCCCCAAGGGGGGTGGTGTACCCGTGGTCGCGGTGGTCGCGTCCTCCACGGCACCCTCCCAAGGGGGGGTGGCGTGGAGTGAGGTGGTGGGGCGGAAGGCGAAGCGGGCGGCGAGGAAGTCCTCGCAACCGCAGCCTCCGCCTCCGCCGCCGGCGGCCAAGGTAAAGGCCGCGAAGGTCGGGAAGGCACGACCAGGTCGTCCCCCAAAAACGGCAGCGGTGACGCTGACCGTTGCGCAGGGGGGCGACCTGACCCTCGCGGAGGCGATGCGGCTCGCCAGGGAGAATATCTCCCTGGAAGAGCTGGGCATCGCCTCCGTGAGGGCGAAGAGGGCCGTGACCGGGGGTCTCTTGCTGGAGATCCCCGGTGCAGAAGGCGGCGCGAAGGCGGATCGTCTCGCCCAGAGGCTCCGGGAGCAGCTGGGCGAGCGAGGTGTCCGGGTCGCCCGGCCCACGAAGCGCACGGAGATGCGCGTTTGTGGGCTGGACGACTCGGTCAGCGCACAGGATGTGTCCCGTGCCCTTGCGAGGGCGGGGGACTGTCCTGTGGAGGACCTGCGGATCGGAGAGATCCGCAGGTCGCCCTCCGGCCTCGGGTCGGTGTGGGCCCGGTGCCCCCTCTCCGCCGCCCGTAAGGTGGCGGAATCCGGGAGGGTGTTGGTGGGGTGGGTTTCGGCGCGAGTGGAAATCCTCGCGCCGCGCCCGCTCCAGTGTCACCGCTGCCTCGAATTGGGGCACGTGAGGCAGTGGTGCACCTCGCCGGTGGACCGCAGCGGTCAGTGTTACCGCTGCGGTGCCAAAGAGCACCGTGCGAGCCAGTGCTCGGCGGCCCCCCACTGCCCGCTGTGTGCGGACATGGGGAGGCCAGCCGATCACAGGGTGGGGAGCAAGAAGTGCTCCCCCCCCCCCTCCCGGAAGGAGAGGAAGAGGCGGGCTGCACCGGCTCCGGTGCCGAGGGCGGTGGCATCGTCCTCCATGGAGGTGGACGGTGCTACGGGGACGGACGGCCGGGAGGAGGCTGGCGCGGCCATTAATTAATGCCGCCCCGCCTCCTCCTCCAGGCCAACCTCAACCACTGCCGCGCGGCACAGGACTTGATGTCCCAAGTCCTCGCGGAGTGGGGGGTTGGCCTGGCGGTCGCCGCCGAGCCGTACCGCGTCCCTGATCACCCTCATTGGGTGGGCGACGCGGACGGCTTGGTGGCGACGGTATGGGGAGGGGGCGACGGGTCCCCACCGTTCTCCTTGTTGGAGCGCGGTCGGGGATTCGTCGCCGTGGACTGGGGGGGAGTCGCTGTGGTGGGGTGCTACATTTCGCCCCGTAGCGGTCACGCTGCGTTCGAGCTGTACTTGGCCGAGGTCGCGGCATGCGTGCAGCGCTACGCGGCCCGGCCGGTGCTGGTCCTGGGGGATTTTAATGCCAAGTCGGTGGCTTGGGGATCCCCCAGGACCTTCGTTCGCGGCGGGATCCTGGGCGATTGGGTGGCGGGGCTCGACCTCCGGGTATTGAACCGGGGGTCGGAGCACACATGCGTGCGGCGATATGGGGGGTCCATCGTGGATGTTGGATTCGCGACCCCCAACGCCGTGCGCATGGTGTCGGGTTGGCACGTGGTCGCGGGGGCAGAGACACTCTCCGATCACCGGTACATCCGGATGGAGGTCTCTGCCGCCGCGAGTGCATCCCGACACGGCCGCCTGCGTGGCACCCCACCACGCCGCTGGGCGCTTCGGCGCCTGGACAAGGACGCCCTGATGGCAGCTGCCCTCGCTGCAACTTGGCCGCAGGGAGCGGCCGAGTTGCCGAGCATAGAGGAGGAGGTCGCCCGGCTCGGAGCATTGGTCGCGGGTATTTGCGACGCGGCGATGCCTCGGGTCGGGCGGGCTTCTCCTCGCCGGGCGGTGTACTGGTGGTCGGACGCGATCGCGGAGTTGCGAGTCGCGACTGTCCGCGCCTGACGCCAGTACACCCGCGCGCGCCGTCGTCAACGTACAGGCGACGGCGTGGCGCGAGCGAGGGCAGCTGATGACCTGTATGGAGCATACCGCGTGGCGCGGGTTGCTCTGCAGGTCGCCATCAAACGGGCCAAGACCCAGGCATGGAAGGAGCTCCTCCAGACCCTTGATGACGATCCATGGGGGCGCCCATATAAGGTGGTGCTGAATAAGCTCCGCCCGTGGGCGCCTCCCGTCACCGAGGGTCTTGACCCCCGGCTGCTGGAGGACGTGGTCAATACACTCTTCCCAATTGGGGAGAGGGGACCGCGTCCTCCGGCGGCGGCGGCTGTCCCAGTGGAGTGGATGGCCGAGCTGGGGGTCACGCAGGAGGAGCTGGCAGCGGCCATCAGACGGCTCGGGGTTTGTAACACGGCCCCGGGTCCGGATGGTGTGCCCGGCCGGGTTTGGGTCTTGACCCAGGGCGTCCTTGGGGCCGACCTCAGGCGGTTGTTCGACCGCTGCCTGAGGGACGGGCGATTCCCCCCCAGTTGGAAGGTGGCGAGGATGGTCCTCCTCCGGAAGGAGGGTCGGCCCGCGGAGTCTCCCTCCGCATACCGGCCCATTTGTCTCCTCGACGAGGTGGGCAAGCTCTTCGAGCGTGTGATTGCTGCCCGCCTCGTCGAGCACCTGTCGCGGGGTGATCCCGGTCTGGCCGACTGCCAGTTCGGTTTCCGGGGGGGCCGATCGACTATCGACGCGATAGGTCGTGTGAGGGCCCTCTCGGAGGCGGCCGTCTCCCGGGGAGGGGTGGCATTGGCAATATCCTTGGATATTGCCAATGCCTTTAACACCCTCCCCTGGGAAGAGATAAGGAGGGGACTCGAATATCATCGAGTCCCCCCTTGTCTCAAGGCGGTCGTCGGGGATTATCTCCGCGGCAGGTGGATCGAGTATCCGGGCCGGGATGGTGATATGCGGAGGGAGGTGTACTGCGGTGTTCCGCAGGGGTCGGTCCTCGGGCCACTCCTGTGGAACATTGCGTACGACTCGGTGTTGCGGGCCGGCCTCCCCGACGGCGTCAGCACGGTGTGTTATGCGGATGACACACTGGTGTTGGCCGTCGGGGCGCACTGGGGGAGGGCCATGCGTCGCGCGGAGGAGGGGTCGCAACGCGTCGTCGACCGGATCAGGGGGATGGGGATGACGGTGGCGGTCCATAAGACCGAGGTGATTGCGTTTCATTCACCTCGGCAGGATCCGCCACCCCCTCTGATCCGGGTGGGTGGGGCTGACATCGAGGTGAAGCCCCAGATCAGGTATCTAGGGCTGATCCTCGATAGCCACTGGCGTTTCGAGAAGCATTTCCGCTGCCTGGTCCCCCGGTTGGATAGGATGGTTGCGGCTCTGGGCCGGATCCTGCCCAACCTGGGGGGCCCGGCGGGCCGAGTTCGTCGCCTCTATGTGGCAATGGTCCAGTCGGTGGCCCTATACGGGGCCCCCGTCTGGGCGGACGACCTGGCTGCCTCCCGGCGCAGCATGACTATGCTGCGTCGGGTGCAGAGGCGCATGGCGCTCAGGGTCGTACGCGGGTATCGGACCATGTCACATGAGGCGGCGACGGTTCTAGCGGGGATGCCGCCCATGGACCTGCTCGCGCGGTCGCACGCGGTGATGTACCGGCACCGCGTCGACCGTCGCGCGGGGGTGGGGGCGGTCCCGGGCGGGCAGGAACCTGCTTGGGGCGATTTGAAGCGCCAGGCCCGGCAGTCCGTGTTGCTCGCGTGGCAGGAGCGGCTGGCTCTGCCAACCGCGGGGCACCGGACTGTCGGGGCGGTTCGGCCACTCCTGAAGGAGTGGCTGGACAGAGGCCATGGCAGCCTCACCTACCGGATGGCACAGGTATTTTCCGGGCATGGCAGCTTCGGAAGATACCTGTGCCGGATAGGGAAGGAGCCGACGGCGCGTTGCTGCCACTGCGACGCTGAGCAGGACACGGCGGATCATACCCTGGAGGTATGCCCCGCGTGGGAGGGGGAGCGCCGTGTCCTGGTCGGCGTCGTCGGGCGGGATGTCTCGCTGCCGGGCGTGGTGCGCGCCATGCTCGGCAGCGAGGAGAAGTGCAGGGCCGTGGCCTCTTTCTGCGAGAACGTAATGTTGCAGAAGGAGGCCGCGGGGAGGGAGCGCGGTGGCCCGAGGTCGTCGCCCGGTCACGAGGCGTCGCGGGCGGCCGCCTCGGCGTGGCGGATGACCTCGGCTGGGAGGGGGGTCCTGAGGGGACCCTCCTCCCGCCATGCGGCGCCGGGTCGGACCGGTTGGGGGTAGGAGTGCCTCCCCCTACCGGTGCGACGCAAGGGGAGACACCCTCGGCGGTCTGGTGCGGCCATGAACGCCCGGCCGCCGAGGGGTGGAAACGGGGTCGCGGGCGGTTGCGAGTTGGGGCTCGCAGCCGCCACTAAACGCGGCCCCGGGACGGATAGCGGCGGGATGGAGTGGCCCCGTCCCGCCGCTATGAGGCAGTGTGTCTACTGGGGGGACCGATTGTCCCCCCGGGGGATGGGCGCGAAAGCGCGGGCACGGGGAGGATACCGGAAGAATGCTTCGAGTGATTCCCGGTATCCTCCCAAAGCGTGCCGAAGGGTCACCGTGGGGTTTTTAGTGGGTAGGTCCCGCGCCTGTCGTTGTACGGGCGCGGGGAATCCCACACACCCCTCCCACCTCTCCCCAAGGAGGTGGGAGGGAGTCTTTCGAAGATTTTCCCCACGACAAAAATAAAAAAAAAAAAAAAAAAAAAAAGTATGACCCTGATGAGGGCAAATCCCAGACCTATCCCAGACCTAACATGCGTTGTCCTCTAAAATATTGATCGAAACGAGATTTAATGGACTGTTTCAGTGTGGTATCACATTACTACGTGATCTAAACCAGAAGAAGCCAGGCATCTGTTCAACAAGTATGTGAACAATGCGAAAATATGGCCCTGATGAGGGCAAGTCCCAGGTCTAACCTAGACATAACATGCGTCATCCTCTAAAATATTCATCGAAACTAGGTTTAATTGAATGTTTCAGTGTGATACCACATTACTACGTGATCCAATCCAGAAAAAGCCCAGGTTCTAGCCATCAAGTATGTGAAATATGCGAAAGTATGAGCCCGCTGAGAGCAAATCCTAGACCTAACCCTGACCTAACATGCGTTATCCTCTAAAATATTCATCAAGACCAGATTTAATTGAATGTTTCAGTGTGGTACCACATTACTACGTGATCCAAACCAGAAAAAACCCACGATCTGTTGAACAAGTATGTGGAGAATGCGAAGGTATGTGTCTGATCAGGGCAAATCCCTGGCCTTACCTTGACATAACATGCGTTATCCTCTAAAATATTCTTCCAAACCAGGTTTAATGGACTGTTTCAGTCTGGTACCACATTACTACGGGATCCAAACCAGAAAAAGGCCAGAATCTGTTCAACTAGTATGTGAAAAACGCGAAACTATGAGCCTGATGGGGGGAAATCCCAGACCTATCCCAGACATAAAATGCGTTGTCCTCTAAACTATTGATCGAAACCAGGTTTAAAGGACTGTTTCAGTGTGGTACCACACTACTACGTGATCCAAATCAGAAAAAGCCAGGGATCTGTTCAACAAGTATGTGAAAAATGCGAAAATAAGACCCTGATGAGGGCAAATCACGGACCTAACCTAGACCTAACATGAGTTATTCTCTAAAATATTCTTCGAATATTTTATATTAATGGACTTTTTCAGTGTGGTACCACATTACTACGTGATCCAAACCAGAAAAAACACAGGATCCGCTCTATATGTATGTGAAGAATGCGAAAGTATGAGCCTGACGAGGGCAAATCCCAGACCTATCCCAGACATAACTTGCGATATCATCTAAAATATTCACCGAAACCTGTTTTAATCGACTGTTTCAGTGTGGTACCACATTACTAGGTGATCCAAACCGGAAAAAGCCCAGAATCTGGCCATCAACTATGATAAATATGCGAAAGTACGAGCCTGATGAGAGCAAATCCCAGACCTAACCAAGACCTAACATGCGTTATTCTGTAAAATATTGATCGAAACCAGGTTTAATGGACTGTTTGAGTGTGGTACCACATTACTACGTGATCCAAACCAGAAAAAACCCAGAATCTGTCCAACAAGTATGTGAAAAACGCGAAACTATGAGCCTGATGAGGGCAAATCCCAGACCTATCCCAGACATAACATGCGTTATCCTCTAAAATATTTATCAAGACCAGATTCAATTGAATGTTTCAGTGTGGTACCACATTACTACGTGATCCAAACCAGAAAAAACCCAGGATCTGTTCAACAAGTATGTGGAGAATGCGAAAGTATGTGTCTGACGAGGGCAAATCCCGGACCTATCCCAGACCTAACTTGCGTTATCATCTAAAATATTGATCGAAACCAGGTTTAATTTACTGTTTCAGTGTGGTACCACATTACAACGGGATCCAAACCAGAAAAAGGCCATAATCTGGCCATCAAGTATGAGAAATATGCGAAAGTTCGATCCTGATGAGAGCAAATCCCAGACCTAACCTAGACCTAACATGAGTTATTCTCTAAAATATTTATCAAGACCAGATTTAATTGAATGTTTCAGTGTGGTACCACATTACTACGTGATCCAAACCAGAAAAAACCCAGGTTCTGTTCAACAAGTATGTGGAGAATGCGAAAGTATGTGTCTGATGAGGGCAAATCCCTGGCCTAACCTAGACATAACATGCGTGATCCTCTTAAATATTCAGCGAAACCAGGTTTAATGGACTGTTTCAGTGTGGTACCACATTACTACGGGATCCAAACCAGAAAAAGGCCAGAATCTGTTCAACAAGTATGTGAAAGACGCGAAACTATGAGCCTGATGAGGGCAAATCCCAGACCTATCCCAGACATAACTTGCGTTATCCTCTAAAATATTGATCGAATCCAGGTTTTATGGACTGTTTCAGTGTGGTATCACATTACTACGTGATCCAAACCAGAAAAAGCCCAGAATCTGGCCATCAACTATGATAAATATGCGAAAGTACGAGCCTGATGAGAGCAAATCCCAGACCTAACCAAGACCTAACATGCGTTATTCTGTAAAATATTGACCGAAACCAGGTTTAATGGACTGTTTGAGTGTGGTACCACATTACTACGTGATCCAAACCAGAAAAAACCCAGAATCTGTCCAACAAGTATGTGAAAAACGCGAAACTATGAGCCTGATGAGGGCAAATCCCAGACCTATCCCAGACATAACATGCGTTATCCTCTAAAATATTGATCGAAACCAGGTTTAATGGACAGTTTCAGTGTGGTACCACATTACTACGTGATCCAAACCAGAAAACGCCCAGAATCTGGCCATCAAGTATGAGAAATATGCGAAAGTACGAGCCTGATGAGAGCTAATCCCAGACCTAACCTAGACCTAACATGAGTTATTCTCTAAAATATTCATCGAAACCAGGTTTAATGGACTTTCTCAGTGTGGTACCACACTACTACGTGATCCAAACCAGAAAAAACCCAGGATCCGTTCAACAAGTATGTGAAGAATGCGAAAGTATGTGTCTGATGAAGGACAATCCCAGGCCTAACCTAGACCTAACTTGCGTTATCCTCTAAAATATTCATCGAAACTAGGTTAAATTGAATGTTTCAGTGTGATACCACATTACTACGTGATCCAAACCAGAAAAAACCCAGGATCTGTTCAACAAGTATGTGGGGAATGCGAAAGTATGTGTCTGATGAGGGCAAATCCCAGACCTATCCCAGACATAACTTGCGTTATCCTCTAAGATATTGATCGAAACTAGGTTTAATGGACTGTTTCAGTGTGGTACCACATTACTACGTGATCCAAACCAGAAAAAGCCAGGGATCTGTTCAACAAGTATGTGAAGAATGCGAAAGTATGAGCCTGACGAGGGCAAATCCCAGACCTATCCCAGACATAACTTGCGTTATCCTCTAAGATATTGATCGAAACTAGGTTTAATGGACTGTTTCAGTGTGGTACCACATTACTACGTGATCCAAACCAGAAAAACCGAGGATCTGTTCAACAAGTATGAGAAATATGCGAAAGTATGAGCCTGCTGAGGGCAAATCCTAGACCTAACCCAGACCTAACATGCGTTATCCTCTAAAATATTTATCAAGACCAGATTTAATTGAATGTTTCAATGTGGTATCACATTACTACGTGATCCAATCCAGAAAAAGCCCAGGATCTGGCCATCAAGTATGACAAATATACGAAAGTATGAGCCTGCTGAGGGCAAATCCTAGACCTAACCCAGACCTAACTTGCGTTGTCCTCCAAAATATTGATCGAAACCAGGTTTAATCGGCGGTTTCTGAGTGGTACCACATTACTACGTGATCCAAACCAGAAAAAGCCCAGAATCTGGCCATCAACTATGAGAAATATGCGAAAGTGCGAGCCTGATGAGAGCAAATCCCAGACCTAACCAAGACTTAACATGCGTTATTTTGTAAAATATTGATCGAAACCAGGTTTAGTGGACTGTTTGAGTGTGGTACCACATTACTACGTGATCCAGACCAGAAAAAACCCAGGATCTGTTCAACAAGTATGTGAAAAATGCAAAACTATGAGCCTGATGAGGACAAATCCCTGACCTATCTCAGACATAACATGCGTTATCCTCTAAAATATTGATCGAAACCATGTTTAATGGAATGTTTCAGTGTGGTACCACATTACTGCGTGATCCAAACCAGAAAAAGCCAGGGATCTGTTCAACAAGTATGTGAAAAACGCGAAACTATGACCCTGATGAGGGCAAATCCCAGGTTTAACCTAGACATAACATGCGTTATCCTCTAAAATATTCATCGAAACTAGGTTTAATTGAATGTTTCAGTGTGATACCACATTACTACGTGATCCAATCCCGAAAAAGCCCAGGTTCTAGCCATCAAGTATGAGAAATATGCGAAAGTATGAGCCCGCTGAGGGCATATCCTAGACCTAACCCAGACCTAACATGCGTTATCCTCCAAAATATTTATCAAGACCAGATTTAATTGATTGTTTCAGTGTGGTACCACATTACTGCGTGACCCAAACCAGAAAAAGGCCAGCATCTGTTCAACAAGTATGCGAAAAACGCGAAACTATGAGCCTGATGAGGACAAATCCCTGACCTATCTCAGACATAACATGCGTTATCCTCTAAAATATTGATCGAAACCATGTTTAATGGACTGTTTCAGTGTGGTACCACATTACTACGTGATCCAAACCAGAAAAAACCCAGGATCTGTTCAACAAGTATGTGAAGAATGCGAAAGTATGAGTCTGATGAGGGCAAATCCCAGACCTATCCCAGACATAACTTGCGTTATCCTCTTAAATATTGATCGAAACCAGGTTTAATTTACCGTTTCAGTGTGGTACCACATTACTACGTGATCCAAACCAGAAAAAGCCAGGGATCTGTACAACAAGTATGTGAAAAATGTGAAAATATGACCCTGATGGGGGCAAATCCCGGACTTATCCCAGACCTAACTTGCGTTATCCTCTAAAATATTGATCGAAACCTGGTTTAGTGGACTGTTTAAGTGTGGTACCACATTACTACGTGATCCAGACCAGAAAAAACCCAGCATCTGTTCAACAAGTATGTGAAGAATGCGAAAGTATGAGCCTGACGAGGGCAAATCCCAGACCTATCCCAGACATAACTTGCGTTCTCCTCTAAGATATTGATCGAAACTAGGTTTAATGGACTGTTTCAGTGTGGTACCACATTACTACGTGATCCAAACCAGAAAAACCGAGGATCTGTTCAACAAGTATGAGAAATGTGCGAAAGTATGAGCCTGCTGAGGGCAAATCCTAGACCTAACCCAGACCTAACATGCGTTATCCTCTAAAATATTTAACAAGACCAGATTTAATTGAATGTTTCAGTGTGGTATCACATTACTACGTGATCCAATCCAGAAAAAGCCCAGGATCTGGCCATCAAGTATGAGATATATACGAAAGTATGAGCCTGCTGAGTGCAAATCCTGGACCTAACCCAGACCTAACTTGCGTTGTCCTCTAAAATATTGATCGAAACCAGGTTTAATCGACGGTTTCAGAGTGGTACCACATTACTACGTGATCCAAACCAGAAAAAGCCCAGAATCTGGCCATCAACTATGAGAAATATGCGAAAGTACGAGCCTGATGAGAGCAAATCCCAGACCTAACCAAGACTTAACATGCGTTATTCTGTAAAATATTGATCGAAACCAGGTTTAGTGGACTGTTCGAGTGTGGTACCACATTACTACGTGATCCAGACCAGAAAAAACCCAGGATCTGTTCAACAAGTATGTGGAGAATGCGAAAGTATGTGTCTGATGAGTGCAAATCCCTGGCCTAACCCAGACCTAACATGCGTTATCCTCTAAACTATTGATCGAAACTAGGTTTAATGGACTGTTTCAGTGTGATACCACATTACTACGTGATCCAATCCAGAAAAAGCCCAGGATCTGGCCATCAAGTATGAGAAATATGCGAAAGTATGAGCCTGCTGAGGGCAAATCCTAGACCTAACCCAGACCTAACATGCGTTATCCTCTAAAATATTTATCAAGACCAGATTTAATTGAATGTTTCAGTGTGGTACCACATTACTGCGTGATCCAATCCAGAAAAAGCCCAGGATCTGGCCATCAAGTATGAGAAATATGCGAAAGTATGAGCCTGCTGAGGGCAAATCCTAGACCTAACCCAGACCTAACATGCGTTATCCTCTAAAATATTTATCAAGACCAGATTTAATGGACCTTTTCAGTGTGGTACCACATTAGTACATGATCCAAAGCAGAATAAGCCAGGGATCTGTCCAACAAGTATGTGAAAAACGCGAAAGAATGTCCCTGACGAGGGCAAATCCCAGGCCTAATCTAGACCTAACATGCGTTATCCTCTAAACTATTGATCGAAACTAGGTTTAATGGACTGTTTCAGTGTGGTACCACATTACTACGTGATCCAAACCAGAGAAACCGAGGATCTGTTCAACAAGTATGTTAAAAATGCGAAAGTATGACCCTGATGAGGGCAAATCCCAGACCTATCCCAGACCTAACAAGCGTTGTCCTCTAAAATATTGATCGAAACCAGATTTAATGGACTGTTTCAGTGTGGTACCACATTACTACGTGATCGAAACCAGAAGGAGCCAGGGATCTGTTCAACATGTATGTGAAGAATGCGAAATTATGTGTCTGATGAGGGAAAATCCCAGGCCTAACGTAGACCTAACATGCGTTACCCTCAAAATTATTGATCGAAACCAGGTGTAATCGACTGTTTCAGTGTGGTACCACATTACTACGTGATCCAAACCAGAAAAAGCCAGGGGTCTGTTCAACAAGTATGTGAAAAATGCGAAAATATGACCCTGATGAGAGCAAATCCCGGACCTATCCCAGACCTAACTTGCGTTATCCTCTAAAATATTGATCGAAACCAGGTTTAATTTACCGTTTCAGTGTGGTACCACATTACTACGTGATCCAATCCAGAAAAAGCCCAGGATCTAGCCATGAAGTATGAGAAATATGCGAAATTATGAGCCTGATTAGGGCAAATCCTAGACCTATCCCAGACATAACTTGCGATATCATCTAAAATATTCACCGAAACCTGTTTTAATCGACTGTTTCAGTGTGGTACCACATTACTAGGTGATCCAAACCGGAAAAAGCCCAGAATCTGGCCATCAACTATGATAAATATGCGAAAGTACGAGCCTGATGAGAGCAAATCCCAGACCTAACCAAGACCTAACATGCGTTATTCTGTAAAATATTGATCGAAACCAGGTTTAATGGACTGTTTGAGTGTGGTACCACATTACTACGTGATCCAAACCAGAAAAAACCCAGAATCTGTCCAACAAGTATGTGAAAAACGCGAAACTATGAGCCTGATGAGGGCAAATCCCAGACCTATCCCAGACATAACATGCGTTATCCTCTAAAATATTTATCAAGACCAGATTCAATTGAATGTTTCAGTGTGGTACCACATTACTACGTGATCCAAACCAGAAAAAACCCAGGATCTGTTCAACAAGTATGTGGAGAATGCGAAAGTATGTGTCTGACGAGGGCAAATCCCGGACCTATCCCAGACCTAACTTGCGTTATCATCTAAAATATTGATCGAAACCAGGTTTAATTTACTGTTTCAGTGTGGTACCACATTACAACGGGATCCAAACCAGAAAAAGGCCATAATCTGGCCATCAAGTATGAGAAATATGCGAAAGTTCGATCCTGATGAGAGCAAATCCCAGACCTAACCTAGACCTAACATGAGTTATTCTCTAAAATATTTATCAAGACCAGATTTAATTGAATGTTTCAGTGTGGTACCACATTACTACGTGATCCAAACCAGAAAAAACCCAGGTTCTGTTCAACAAGTATGTGGAGAATGCGAAAGTATGTGTCTGATGAGGGCAAATCCCTGGCCTAACCTAGACATAACATGCGTGATCCTCTTAAATATTCAGCGAAACCAGGTTTAATGGACTGTTTCAGTGTGGTACCACATTACTACGGGATCCAAACCAGAAAAAGGCCAGAATCTGTTCAACAAGTATGTGAAAGACGCGAAACTATGAGCCTGATGAGGGCAAATCCCAGACCTATCCCAGACATAACTTGCGTTATCCTCTAAAATATTGATCGAATCCAGGTTTTATGGACTGTTTCAGTGTGGTATCACATTACTACGTGATCCAAACCAGAAAAAGCCCAGAATCTGGCCATCAACTATGATAAATATGCGAAAGTACGAGCCTGATGAGAGCAAATCCCAGACCTAACCAAGACCTAACATGCGTTATTCTGTAAAATATTGACCGAAACCAGGTTTAATGGACTGTTTGAGTGTGGTACCACATTACTACGTGATCCAAACCAGAAAAAACCCAGAATCTGTCCAACAAGTATGTGAAAAACGCGAAACTATGAGCCTGATGAGGGCAAATCCCAGACCTATCCCAGACATAACATGCGTTATCCTCTAAAATATTGATCGAAACCAGGTTTAATGGACAGTTTCAGTGTGGTACCACATTACTACGTGATCCAAACCAGAAAACGCCCAGAATCTGGCCATCAAGTATGAGAAATATGCGAAAGTACGAGCCTGATGAGAGCTAATCCCAGACCTAACCTAGACCTAACATGAGTTATTCTCTAAAATATTCATCGAAACCAGGTTTAATGGACTTTCTCAGTGTGGTACCACACTACTACGTGATCCAAACCAGAAAAAACCCAGGATCCGTTCAACAAGTATGTGAAGAATGCGAAAGTATGTGTCTGATGAAGGACAATCCCAGGCCTAACCTAGACCTAACTTGCGTTATCCTCTAAAATATTCATCGAAACTAGGTTAAATTGAATGTTTCAGTGTGATACCACATTACTACGTGATCCAAACCAGAAAAAACCCAGGATCTGTTCAACAAGTATGTGGGGAATGCGAAAGTATGTGTCTGATGAGGGCAAATCCCAGACCTATCCCAGACATAACTTGCGTTATCCTCTAAGATATTGATCGAAACTAGGTTTAATGGACTGTTTCAGTGTGGTACCACATTACTACGTGATCCAAACCAGAAAAAGCCAGGGATCTGTTCAACAAGTATGTGAAGAATGCGAAAGTATGAGCCTGACGAGGGCAAATCCCAGACCTATCCCAGACATAACTTGCGTTATCCTCTAAGATATTGATCGAAACTAGGTTTAATGGACTGTTTCAGTGTGGTACCACATTACTACGTGATCCAAACCAGAAAAACCGAGGATCTGTTCAACAAGTATGAGAAATATGCGAAAGTATGAGCCTGCTGAGGGCAAATCCTAGACCTAACCCAGACCTAACATGCGTTATCCTCTAAAATATTTATCAAGACCAGATTTAATTGAATGTTTCAATGTGGTATCACATTACTACGTGATCCAATCCAGAAAAAGCCCAGGATCTGGCCATCAAGTATGACAAATATACGAAAGTATGAGCCTGCTGAGGGCAAATCCTAGACCTAACCCAGACCTAACTTGCGTTGTCCTCCAAAATATTGATCGAAACCAGGTTTAATCGGCGGTTTCTGAGTGGTACCACATTACTACGTGATCCAAACCAGAAAAAGCCCAGAATCTGGCCATCAACTATGAGAAATATGCGAAAGTGCGAGCCTGATGAGAGCAAATCCCAGACCTAACCAAGACTTAACATGCGTTATTTTGTAAAATATTGATCGAAACCAGGTTTAGTGGACTGTTTGAGTGTGGTACCACATTACTACGTGATCCAGACCAGAAAAAACCCAGGATCTGTTCAACAAGTATGTGAAAAATGCAAAACTATGAGCCTGATGAGGACAAATCCCTGACCTATCTCAGACATAACATGCGTTATCCTCTAAAATATTGATCGAAACCATGTTTAATGGAATGTTTCAGTGTGGTACCACATTACTGCGTGATCCAAACCAGAAAAAGCCAGGGATCTGTTCAACAAGTATGTGAAAAACGCGAAACTATGACCCTGATGAGGGCAAATCCCAGGTTTAACCTAGACATAACATGCGTTATCCTCTAAAATATTCATCGAAACTAGGTTTAATTGAATGTTTCAGTGTGATACCACATTACTACGTGATCCAATCCCGAAAAAGCCCAGGTTCTAGCCATCAAGTATGAGAAATATGCGAAAGTATGAGCCCGCTGAGGGCATATCCTAGACCTAACCCAGACCTAACATGCGTTATCCTCCAAAATATTTATCAAGACCAGATTTAATTGATTGTTTCAGTGTGGTACCACATTACTGCGTGACCCAAACCAGAAAAAGGCCAGCATCTGTTCAACAAGTATGCGAAAAACGCGAAACTATGAGCCTGATGAGGACAAATCCCTGACCTATCTCAGACATAACATGCGTTATCCTCTAAAATATTGATCGAAACCATGTTTAATGGACTGTTTCAGTGTGGTACCACATTACTACGTGATCCAAACCAGAAAAAACCCAGGATCTGTTCAACAAGTATGTGAAGAATGCGAAAGTATGAGTCTGATGAGGGCAAATCCCAGACCTATCCCAGACATAACTTGCGTTATCCTCTTAAATATTGATCGAAACCAGGTTTAATTTACCGTTTCAGTGTGGTACCACATTACTACGTGATCCAAACCAGAAAAAGCCAGGGATCTGTACAACAAGTATGTGAAAAATGTGAAAATATGACCCTGATGGGGGCAAATCCCGGACTTATCCCAGACCTAACTTGCGTTATCCTCTAAAATATTGATCGAAACCTGGTTTAGTGGACTGTTTAAGTGTGGTACCACATTACTACGTGATCCAGACCAGAAAAAACCCAGCATCTGTTCAACAAGTATGTGAAGAATGCGAAAGTATGAGCCTGACGAGGGCAAATCCCAGACCTATCCCAGACATAACTTGCGTTCTCCTCTAAGATATTGATCGAAACTAGGTTTAATGGACTGTTTCAGTGTGGTACCACATTACTACGTGATCCAAACCAGAAAAACCGAGGATCTGTTCAACAAGTATGAGAAATGTGCGAAAGTATGAGCCTGCTGAGGGCAAATCCTAGACCTAACCCAGACCTAACATGCGTTATCCTCTAAAATATTTAACAAGACCAGATTTAATTGAATGTTTCAGTGTGGTATCACATTACTACGTGATCCAATCCAGAAAAAGCCCAGGATCTGGCCATCAAGTATGAGATATATACGAAAGTATGAGCCTGCTGAGTGCAAATCCTGGACCTAACCCAGACCTAACTTGCGTTGTCCTCTAAAATATTGATCGAAACCAGGTTTAATCGACGGTTTCAGAGTGGTACCACATTACTACGTGATCCAAACCAGAAAAAGCCCAGAATCTGGCCATCAACTATGAGAAATATGCGAAAGTACGAGCCTGATGAGAGCAAATCCCAGACCTAACCAAGACTTAACATGCGTTATTCTGTAAAATATTGATCGAAACCAGGTTTAGTGGACTGTTCGAGTGTGGTACCACATTACTACGTGATCCAGACCAGAAAAAACCCAGGATCTGTTCAACAAGTATGTGGAGAATGCGAAAGTATGTGTCTGATGAGTGCAAATCCCTGGCCTAACCCAGACCTAACATGCGTTATCCTCTAAACTATTGATCGAAACTAGGTTTAATGGACTGTTTCAGTGTGATACCACATTACTACGTGATCCAATCCAGAAAAAGCCCAGGATCTGGCCATCAAGTATGAGAAATATGCGAAAGTATGAGCCTGCTGAGGGCAAATCCTAGACCTAACCCAGACCTAACATGCGTTATCCTCTAAAATATTTATCAAGACCAGATTTAATTGAATGTTTCAGTGTGGTACCACATTACTACGTGATCCAATCCAGAAAAAGCCCAGGATCTGGCCATCAAGTATGAGAAATATGCGAAAGTATGAGCCTGCTGAGGGCAAATCCTAGACCTAACCCAGACCTAACATGCGTTATCCTCTAAAATATTTATCAAGACCAGATTTAATGGACCTTTTCAGTGTGGTACCACATTAGTACATGATCCAAAGCAGAATAAGCCAGGGATCTGTCCAACAAGTATGTGAAAAACGCGAAAGAATGTCCCTGACGAGGGCAAATCCCAGGCCTAATCTAGACCTAACATGCGTTATCCTCTAAACTATTGATCGAAACTAGGTTTAATGGACTGTTTCAGTGTGGTACCACATTACTACGTGATCCAAACCAGAGAAACCGAGGATCTGTTCAACAAGTATCTTAAAAATGCGAAAGTATGACCCTGATGAGGGCAAATCCCAGACCTATCCCAGACCTAACAAGCGTTGTCCTCTAAAATATTGATCGAAACCAGATTTAATGGACTGTTTCAGTGTGGTACCACATTACTACGTGATCGAAACCAGAAGGAGCCAGGGATCTGTTCAACATGTATGTGAAGAATGCGAAATTATGTGTCTGATGAGGGAAAATCCCAGGCCTAACGTAGACCTAACATGCGTTACCCTCAAAATTATTGATCGAAACCAGGTGTAATCGACTGTTTCAGTGTGGTACCACATTACTACGTGATCCAAACCAGAAAAAGCCAGGGGTCTGTTCAACAAGTATGTGAAAAATGCGAAAATATGACCCTGATGAGACCAAATCCCGGACCTATCCCAGACCTAACTTGCGTTATCCTCTAAAATATTGATCGAAACCAGGTTTAATTTACCGTTTCAGTGTGGTACCACATTACTACGTGATCCAATCCAGAAAAAGCCCAGGATCTAGCCATGAAGTATGAGAAATATGCGAAATTATGAGCCTGATTAGGGCAAATCCTAGACCTAACCCAGACCTAACATGCGTTATCCTCTAAAATATTCATCGGAACCAGGTTTAATGGACTTTCTCAGTGTGGTACCACATTACTACGTGATCCAAACCAGAAAAAACCCAGGATCCGTTCAACAAGTATGTGGAGAATGCGAAAGTATGTGTCTGATGAGGGCAAATCCCAGGCCTAACCCAGACCTAACATGCGTTATCCTCTAAACTATTGATCGAAGCTAGGTTTAATGGACTGTTTCAGTGTGGTACCACATTACTACGTGATCCAAACCAGAAAAACCGAGGATCTGTTCAACAAGTATGTTAAAAATGCGAAAGTATGACCCTGATGAGGGCAAATCCCAGACCTATCCCAGACCTAACATGCGTTGTCCTCTAAAATATTGATCGAAACCAGGTTTAATCGACGGTTTCAGAGTGGTACCACATTACTACGTGATCCAGACCAGAAAAAACCCAGCATCTGTTCAACAAGTATGTGAAAAACGCGAAACTATGAGCCTGCTGAGGGCAAATCCTAGACCTAACCCAGATCTAACATGCATTGTCCTCTAAAATATTTATCAAGACCAGATTTAATGGACTTTTTCAGTGTGGTACCACATTAGTACATGATCCAAACCACAATAAGCCAGGGTTCTGTTCAACAAGTATGTGAAAAACGCGAAAGTATGACCCTGATGAGGGCAAATTCCAGGCCTAATCTAGACCTAACATGGGTTATCCTCTAAACTATTGATCGAAACTAGGTTTAATGGACTGTTTCAGTGTGGTACCACATTACTACGTGATCCAAACCAGAAAAACCGAGGATCTGTTCAAAAAGTATGTTAAAAATGCGAAAGTATGACCCTGATGAGGGCAAATCCCAGACCTATCCCAGACATAACTTGCGTTATCCTCTAAGATATTGATAAAAACCAGGTTTAATGGACTGTTTCTGTGTTGTACCACATTACTACGTGATCCAAACCAGGAAAAGCAAGGGATCTGTTCAACAAGTATGTGAAAAATGCGAAAATATGACCCTGATGAGGGCAAATCCCGGACCTAACCTAGGCCTAACATGAGTTATTCTCTAAATTATTCATCGAAGCCAGGTTTAATGGACTTTTTCAGTGTGGTACCACATTACTACGTGATCCAAACCAGAAAAAACCCAGGATCCGATCTACATGTATGTGAAGAATGCGAAATTATGTGTCTGATGAGGGAAAATCCCAGGCCTAACGTAGACCTAACATGCGTTACCCTCAAAATTATTGATCGAAATCAGGTTTAATCGACTGTTTCAGTGTGGTACCACATTACTATGTGATCCAAACCAGAAAAAGCCAGGGGTCTGTTCAACAAGTATGTGAAAAATGCGAAAATATGACCCTGATGAGGGCAAATCCCGGACCTATCCCAGACCTAACTTGCGTTATCCTCTAAAATATTGATCGAAACCAGGTTTAATTTACCGTTTCAGTGTGGTACCACATTACTACGTGATCCAATCCAGAAAAAGCCCAGGATCTAGCCATGAAGTATGAGAAATATGCGAAATTATGAGCCTGATTGGGGCAAATCCTAGACCTAACCCAGACCTAACATGCGTTATCCTCTAAAATATTCATCGGAACCAGGTTTAATGGACTTTCTAGTGTGGTACCACATTACTACGTGATCCAAACCAGAAAAAACCCAGGATTCGTTCAACAAGTATGTGGAGAATGCGAAAGTATGTGTCTGATGAGGGCAAATCCCAGGCCTAACCCAGACCTAACATGCGTTATCCTCTAAACTATTGATCGAAACTAGGTTTAATGGACTGTTTCAGTGTGGTACCACATTACTACGTGATCCAGACCAGAAAAAACCCAGCATCTGTTCAAGAAGTATGTGAAAAACGCGAAACTATGAGCCTGATGAGGGCAAATCCCAGACCTATCCCAGACATAACTTGCGTTATCCTCTAAAATATTGATCGAAACCAGGTTTAATGGACTGTTTCAGTGTGGTATCACATTGGTACGTGATCCAATCCAGAAAAAGCCCAGGATCTGGCCATCAAGTATGAGAAATATGCGAAAGTATGAGCCTGCTGAGGGCAAATCCTAGACCTAACCCAGATCTAACATGCGTTATCCTCTAAAATATTTATCAAGACCAGATTTAATTGAATGTTTCAGTGTGGTACCACATTAGTACATGATCCAAACCACAATAAGCCAGGGTTCTGTTCAACAAGTATGTGAAAAACGCGAGAGTATGACCCTGATGAGGGCAAATTCCAGGCCTAATCTAGACCTAACATGGGTTATCCTCTAAACTATTGATCGAAACTAGGTTTAATGGACTGTTTCAGTGTGGTACCACATTACTACGTGATCCAAACCAGAAAAACCGAGGATCTGTTCAAAAAGTATGTTAAAAATGCGAAAGTATGACCCTGATGAGGGCAAATCCCAGACCTATCCCAGACCTAACATGCGTTGACCTCTAAATGATTGATCGAAACCAGATTGAATGGACTGTTCCAGTGTGGTATCACATTACTACGTGATCGAAACCAGAAGAAGCCAGGGACCTGTTCAACAAGTATGTGGAGAATGCGAAAGTATGTGTCTGATGAGGGCAAATCCCAGGTCTAACCTAGACATAACATGCGTTATCCTCTAAAATATTCATCGAAACTAGGTTTAATTGAATGTTTCAGTGTGATACCACATTACTACGTCATCCAATCCAGAAAAAGCCCAGGTTCTAGCCATCAAGTATGAGAAATATGCGAAAGTATGAGCCCGCTGAGGGCAAATCCTAGATCTAACACTGACGTAACATGCGTTATCCTCTAAAATATTTATCAAGACCAGATTTAATTGAATGTTTCAGTGTGGTACCACATTACTACGTGATCCAAACCAGAAAAACCGAGGATCTGTTCAACAAGTATGAGAAATGTGCGAAAGTATGAGCCTGCTGAGGGCAAATCCTAGACCTAACCCAGACCTAACATGCGTTATCCTCTAAAATATTTAACAAGACCAGATTTAATTGAATGTTTCAGTGTGGTATCACATTACTACGTGATCCAATCCAGAAAAAGCCCAGGATCTGGCCATCAAGTATGAGATATATACGAAAGTATGAGCCTGCTGTGTGCAAATCCTAGACCTAACCCAGACCTAACTTGCGTTGTCCTCTAAAATATTGATCGAAACCAGGTTTAATCGACGGTTTCAGAGTGGTACCACATTACTACGTGATCCAAACCAGAAAAAGCCCAGAATCTGGCCATCAACTATGAGAAATATGCGAAAGTACGAGCCTGATGAGAGCAAATCCCAGACCTAACCAAGACTTAGCATGCGTTATTCTGTAAAATATTGATCGAAACCAGGTTTAGTGGACTGTTTGAGTGTGGTACCACATTACTACGTGATCCAGACCAGAAAAAACCCAGGATCTGTTCAACAAGTATGTGGAGAATGCGAAAGTATGTGTCTGATGAGTGCAAATCCCTGGCCTAACCCAGACCTAACATGCGTTATCCTCTAAAATATTTATCAAGACCAGATTTAATTGAATGTTTCAGTGTGGTACCACATTACTACGTGATCCAATCCAGAAAAAGCCCAGGATCTGGCCATCAAGTATGAGAAATATGCGAAAGTATGAGCCTGCTGAGGGCAAATCCTAGACCTAACCCAGACCTAACATGCGTTATCCTCTAAAATATTTATCAAGACCAGATTTAATGGACCTTTTCAGTGTGGTACCACATTAGTACATGATCCAAAGCAGAATAAGCCAGGGATCTGTCCAACAAGTATGTGAAAAACGCGAAAGAATGTCCCTGACGAGGGCAAATCCCAGGCCTAATCTAGACCTAACATGCGTTATCCTCTAAACTATTGATCGAAACTAGGTTTAATGGACTGTTTCAGTGTGGTACCACATTACTACGTGATCCAAACCAGAGAAACCGAGGATCTGTTCAACAAGTATGTTAAAAATGCGAAAGTATGACCCTGATGAGGGCAAATCCCAGACCTATCCCAGACCTAACAAGCGTTGTCCTCTAAAATATTGATCGAAACCAGATTTAATGGACTGTTTCAGTGTGGTACCACATTACTACGTGATCGAAACCAGAAGAAGCCAGGGATCTGTTCAACATGTATGTGAAGAATGCGAAATTATGTGTCTGATGAGGGAAAATCCCAGGCCTAACGTAGACCTAACATGCGTTATCCTCTAAACTATTGATCGAAACTAGGTTTAATGGACTGTTTCAGTGTGGTACCACATTACTACGTGATCCAAACCAGAAAAAACCCAGGATCCGTTCAACAAGTATGTGGAGAATGCGAAAGTATGTGTCTGATGAGGGCAAATCCCAGGCCTAACCCAGACCTAACATGCGTTATCCTCTAAACTATTGATCGAAACTAGGTTTAATGGACTGTTTCAGTGTGGTACCACATTACTACGTGATCCAAACCAGAAAAACCGAGGAACTGTTCAACAAGTATGTTAAAAATGCGAAAGTATGACCCTGATGAGGGCAAATCCCAGACCTATCCCAGACCTAACATGCGTTGTCCTCTAAAATATTGATCGAAACCAGGTTTAATCGACGGTTTCAGAGTGGTACCACATTACTACGTGATCCAGACCAGAAAAAACCCAGCATCTGTTCAACAAGTATGTGAAAAACGCGAAACTATGAGCCTGCTGAGGGCAAATCCTAGACCTAACCCAGATCTAACATGCGTAATCCTCTAAAATATTTATCAAGACCAGATTTAATGGACTTTTTCAGTGTGGTACCACATTAGTACATGATCCAAACCACAATAAGCCAGGGTTCTGTTCAACAAGTATGTGAAAAACGCGAAAGTATGACCCTGATGAGGGCAAATTCCAGGCCTAATCTAGACCTAACATGGGTTATCCTCTAAACTATTGATCGAAACTAGGTTTAATGGACTGTTTCAGTGTGGTACCACATTACTACGTGATCCAAACCAGAAAAACCGAGGATCTGTTCAAAAAGTATGTTAAAAATGCGAAAGTATGACCCTGATGAGGGCAAATCCCAGACCTATCCCAGACATAACTTGCGTTATCCTCTAAGATATTGATAAAAACCAGGTTTAATGGACTGTTTCTGTGTTGTACCACATTACTACGTGATCCAAACCAGGAAAAGCAAGGGATCTGTTCAACAAGTATGTGAAAAATGCGAAAATATGACCCTGATGAGGGCAAATCCCGGACCTAACCTAGGCCTAACATGAGTTATTCTCTAAATTATTCATCGAAGCCAGGTTTAATGGACTTTTTCAGTGTGGTACCACATTACTACGTGATCCAAACCAGAAAAAACCCAGGATCCGTTCTACATGTATGTGAAGAATGCGAAATTATGTGTCTGATGAGGGAAAATCCCAGGCCTAACGTAGACCTAACATGCGTTACCCTCAAAATTATTGATCGAAATCAGGTTTAATCGACTGTTTCAGTGTGGTACCACATTACTATGTGATCCAAACCAGAAAAAGCCAGGGGTCTGTTCAACAAGTATGTGAAAAATGCGAAAATATGACCCTGATGAGGGCAAATCCCGGACCTATCCCAGACCTAACTTGCGTTATCCTCTAAAATATTGATCGAAACCAGGTTTAATTTACCGTTTCAGTGTGGTACCACATTACTACGTGATCCAATCCAGAAAAAGCCCAGGATCTAGCCATGAAGTATGAGAAATATGCGAAATTATGAGCCTGATTACGGCAAATCCTAGACCTAACCCAGACCTAACATCCGCTATCCCCTAAAATGTTTATCAAGACAAGATTTAATTGAATGTTACAGTGTGGTACCACATTACTACGTGATCCGAACCAGAATAAACCCAGGATCTGGTTAACAAGTATGTGGAGAATGCGAAAGTATGAGCCTGACGAGGGCAAATCCCAGACCTATCCCAGACATAACATGCGTTATCCTCTAAATTATTGATCGAAACCAGGTTTAATGGACTGTTTCAGTGTGGTACCACATTACTACGTGATCCAAACCAGAAAAAACCCAGGATCTGTTCAACAAGTATGTGGAGAATGCGAAAGTATGTGTCTGATGATGGCAAATCCCAGGCCTAACCTAACCATAACATGCGTTATCCTCTAAAATATTGATCGAAACCAGGTTTAATTGAATGTTTCAGTGTGATACCACATTACTACCTGATCCAATCCAGAAAAAGCCCAGTATCTAGCCATCAAGTATGAGAAATATGCGATAGTATGAGCCCGCTGAGGGCAAATCCTAGACCTAACCCAGACCTAACATCCGCTATCCCCTAAAATGTTTATCAAGACAAGATTTAATTGAATGTTACAGTGTGGTACCACATTACTACGTGATCCAAACCTGAAAAAACCCAGGATCTGTTCAACAAGTATGTGAACAATGCGAAAGTATGGCCCTGATGTGGGCAAATCCCAGGTCTAACCTAGACATAACATGCGTTATCCTCTAAAATATTGATCGAAACCAGGTTTAATGGACTGTTTCAGTGTGGTACCACATTACTACGTGATCCAAACCAGACAAAACCCAGGATCTGTTTAACAAGTATGTGGAGAATGCGTAAGTATGTGTCTGATGTGGGCAAATCCCAGGCCCAACCTAGTCATAACATGCGTTATCCTCTAAAATATTGATCGAAACCAGGTTTATGGACTGTTTCAGTGTGGTACCACATTACTACGTGATCCGAACCAGAATAAACCCAGGATCTGGTCAACAAGTATGTGGAGAATGCGAAAGTATGAGCCTGACGAGGGCAAATCCCAGACCTATCCCAGACATAACATGCGTTATCCTCTAAATTATTGATCGAAACCAGGTTTAATGGACTGTTTCAGTGTGGTACCAAATTACTACGTGATCCAAACCAGAAAAAACCCAGGATCTGTTCAACAAGTATGTGGAGAATGCGAAAGTATGTGTCTGATGATGGCAAATCCCAGGCCTAACCTAACCATAACATGCGTTATCCTCTAAAATATTGATCGAAACCAGGTTTAATTGAATGTTTCAGTGTGATACCACATTACTACCTGATCCAATCCAGAAAAAGCCCAGTATCTAGCCATCAAGTATGAGAAATATGCGATAGTATGAGCCCGCTGAGGGCAAATCCTAGACCTAACCCAGACCTAACATCCGCTACCCCCAAAATGTTTATCAAGACAAGATTTAATTGAATGTTACAGTGTGGTACCACATTACTACGTGATCCAAACCTGAAAAAACCCAGGATCTGTTCAACAAGTATGTGAACAATGCGAAAGTATGGCCCTGATGTGGGCAAATCCCAGGTCTAACCTAGACATAACATGCGTTATCCTCTAAAATATTCATCGAAACAAGGTTTAATTGAATTTTTCAGTGTGATACCACATTACTACGTGATCCAATCCAGAAAAAGTCCAGGTTCTAGCCATCAAGTATGTGAAATATGCGAAAATATGACCCTGATGAGGGCAAATCACGGACCTAACCTAGACCTAACATGAGTTATTCTCTAAAATATTCATCGATGCCAGGTTTAATGGACTTTTTCAGTGTGCTACCACATTACTACGAGATCCAAACCAGAAAAAGCCCAGAATCTGGCCATCAACTATGTGAAATATGCGAAAGTGCGAGCCTGATGAGACCAAATCCCAGCCCTAACCAAGACCTAACATGCTTTATTCTCTATAATATTGATCGAAACCTGGTTTAATGGACTGTTTCAGTGTGGAACCACATTACTACGTGATCCAAACCAGAAAAAACCCAGAATCTGTTCAACAGGTATGTGAAAAACGCGAAAATATGAGCCTGAAGAGGGCAAATCCCAGTCCTATCCCAGACCTAACATGCGTTATCCTCTTAAATATTGATCGAAACCAGGTTTAATGGACAGTATCAGTGTGGTACCACATTACTACGTGATCCAATCCAGAAAAAGCCCAGGATCTAGCCATGGAGTTTGAGAAATATGCGAAATTATGAGCCTGATTAGGGCAAATCCTAGACCTAACCCAGACCTAACATGCGTTATCCTCAAAAATATTAATCGAACCCAGGTTTAATCGACTGTTTCAGTGTGATACCACATTACTACCTGATCCAGTCCAGAAGAAGCCCAGTATCTAGCCATCAAGTATGAGAAATATGCGATAGTATGAGCCCGCTGAGGGCAAATCCTAGACCTAACCCAGACCTAACATGCGTTATCCTCTAAAATATTTATCAAGACCAGATTTAATTGAATGTTTCAGTGTGGTACCACATTACTACGTGATCCAAACCAGAAAAAGCCCAGGATCTAGCCATGAAGTATAAGAAATATGCGAAATTATGAGCCTGATTATGGCAAATCCTAGACCTAACCCAGGCCAAACATGCGTTATCCTCTAAAATATTTATCAAGACCAGGTTTAATCGACTGTTTCAGTCTGGTTCCACATTGCTATGTGATCCAAACCAGAAAAAACCCAGGATCCGTTCAACAAGTATGTGGAGAATGCGAAAGTATGTGTCTGACGAGGGAAAATCCCAGGCCTAACAAAGACCTAACATGCGTTATCCTCAAAAATATTAATCGAACCCAGGTTTAATCGACTGTTTCAGTGTGGTACCACATTACTACGTGATCCAAACCAGAAAAAACCCAGAATCTGTTCAACAGGTATGTGAAAAACGCGAAAATATGAGCCTGAAGAGGGCAAATCCCAGACCTATCCCAGACCTAACATGCGTTATCCTCTTAAATATTGATCGAAACCAGGTTTAATGGACAGTATCAGTGAGGTACCACATTACTACGTGATCCAAACCAGAAAAAGCCAGGGATCTGTACAACAAGTATGTGAAAAATGTGAAAATATGACCCTGATGGGGGCAAATCCCGGACTTATCCCAGACCTAACTTGCGTTATCCTCTAAAATATTGATCTAAACCAGGTTTAATTTACTGTTGCAGTGTGGTACCACATTACTACGTGATCCAATCCAGAAAAAGCCCAGGATCTAGCCATGGAGTTTGAGAAATATGCGAAATTATGAGCCTGATTAGGGCAAATCCTAGACCTAACCCAGACCTAACATGCGTTATCCTCAAAAATATTGATCGAAACCAGGTTTAATTGAATGTTTCAGTGTGGTACCGCCTTACTACGTGATCCAAACCAGAAAAAACCCAGGATCCGTTCAACAAGTATGTGGAGAATGCGAAAGTATGTGTCTGACGTGGGAAAATCCCAGGCCTAACAAAGACCTAACATGCGTTATCCTCAAAAATATTAATCGAACCCAGGTTTAATCGACTGTTTCAGTGTGGTACCACATTACTACCTGATCCAAACCAGAAAAATACCCAGGATCTGATTAACAGGTATGTGTAGAACGCGAAAATATGTGTCTGATGAGGTCAAATCCCCGGCCTAAACTAGACATAACATGCGTTATCCTCTAAAATATTGATCGAAACTAGGTTTAATGGACTGTTCCAGTGTGGTACCACATTACTACCTGATCCAAACCAGAAAAATACACAGGATCTGATTAACAGGTATGTGTAGAACGCGAAAATATGTGTCTGATGAGGGCAAATCCCCGGCCTAAACTAGACAAAACATGCGTTATCCTCTAAAATATTGATCGAAACCAGGTTTAATGGACTGTTTCAGTGTGGTACCGCCTTACTACGTGATCCAAACCAGAAAAAACCCAGGCTCCGTTCATTAAGTATGTGGAGAATGCGAAAGTATGTGTCTGATGAGGGCAAATCCCAGGCCTAACCTAACCATAACATGCGTTATCCTCTAAATTATTGATCGAAACCAGGTTTAATTGAATGTTTCAGTGTGATACCACATTACTACCTGATCCAATCCAGAAAAAGCCCAGGATCTAGCCATCAAGTATGAGAAATATGCGATAGTATGAGCCCGCTGAGGGCAAATCCTAGACCTAACCCAGACCTAACATCCGCTATCCTCTAAAATGTTTATCAAGACAAGATTTAATTGAATGTTACAGTGTGGTACCACATTACTACGTGATCCAAACCTGAAAAAACCCAGGATCTGTTCAACAAGTATGTGGAGAATGTGAAAGTATGTGTCTGATGAGGGCAAATCCCAGGCCTAACCTAGACATAACATGCGTTATCCTCTAAAATATTGATCGAAACCAGGTTTAATTGAATGTTTCAGTGTGATACCACATTACTACCTGATCCAATCCAGTAAAAGCCCAGGATCTAGCCATCAAGTATGAGAAATATGCGATAGTATGAGCCCGCTGAGGGCATATCCTAGACCTAACCCAGACCTAACATGCGTTATCCTCTAAAATATTTATCAAGACCAGATTTAATTGAATGTTTCAGTGTGGTACCACATTACTACGTGATCCAAACCAGAAAAAACCCAGGATCTGTTCAACAAGTATGTGAAAAATGCGAAAGTATGAGCCTGACGAGGGCAAATCCCGGACCTATCCCAGACCTAACTTGCGTTATCATCTAAAATATTGATCGAAACCAGGTTTAATTTACTGTTTCAGTGTGGTACCACATTACTACGTGATCCAAACCTGAAAAAACCCAGGATCTGTTCAACAAGTATGTGGAGAATGCGAAAGTATGTGTCTGATGAGGGCAAATCCCAGGCCTAACCTAGACATAACATGCGTTATCCTCTAAAATATTGATCGAAACCAGGTTTAATTGAATGTTTCAGTGTGATACCACATTACTACCTGATCCAATCCAGAAAAAGCCCAGGATCTAGCCATCAAGTATGAGAAATATGCGATAGTATGAGCCCGCTGAGGGCAAATCCTAGACCTAACCCAGACCTAACATGCGTTATCCTCTAAAATATTTATCAAGACCAGATTTAATTGAATGTTTCAGTGTGGTACCACATTACTACGTGATCCAAACCAGAAAAAACCCAGGATCTGTTCAACAAGTATGTGAAAAATGCGAAAGTATGAGCCTGACGAGGGCAAATCCCGGACCTATCCCAGACCTAACTTGCGTTATCATCTAAAATATTGACCGAAACCTGTTTTAATCGACTGTTTCAGTGTGGAACCACATTACTACGTGATCCAAACCAGAAAAAGCCCAGAATCTGGCCATCAGCTATGAGAAATATACGAAAGTACGAGCCTGATAAGAGCAAATCCCAGACCTAACCTAGACCTAACATGCGTCATTCTCTAAAATATTAATCGAAACCAGGTATGATGGCCTGTTTCAGTGTGGCACCACATTACTACGTGACCCAAACCAGAAAAAACCCAGAATCTGTTCAACAAGTATGTGAAAAACGCGAAACTATGAGCCTGATGAGGCCAAATCCCTGACCTATCTCAGACATAACATGCGTTATCCTCTAAAATATTGATCGAAACCATGTTTAATGGACTGTTTCAGTGTGGTACCACATTACTACGTGATCCAAACCAGAAAAAACCCAGGATCTGTTCAACAAGTATGTGGAGAATGCGACAGTATGTGCCTGATGATGGCAAATCCCAGGCCTATCCCAGACATAACATGCGTTATCCTCTAAAATATTGATCGAAACCAGGTTTAATGGACTGTTTCAGTGTGGTACCACATTACTACGTGATCGAAACCAGAAGAAGCCAGGCATCTGTTCAACAAGTATGTGAACAATGCGAAAATATGGCCCTGATGAGGGCAAATCCCAGGTCTAACCTAGACATAACATGCGTTATCCTCTAAAATATTCATCGAAACAAGGTTTAATTGAATGTTTCAGTGTGATACCACATTACTACGTGATCCAATCCAGAAAAAGTCCAGGTTCTAGCCATCAAGTATGTGAAATATGCGAAAGTATGAGCCCGCTGAGGGCAAATCCTAGACCTAACCCTGACCTAACATGCGTTATCCTCTAAAATATTTATCAAGACCAGATTTAATTGAATGTTTCAGTGTGGTACCACATTACTGCGTGACCCAAACCAGAAAAAGGCCAGAATCTGTTCAACAAGTACGCGAAAAACTCGAAACTATGAGCCTGATGAGGGGAAATCCCAGACCTATCCCAGACATAACATGCGTTATCCTCTAAAATATTGATCGAAACCAGGTTTAATGGACAGTTTCAGTGTGGTACCACATTACTACGTGATCCAAATCAGAAAAAGCCAGGGATCTGTTCAACAAGTATGTGAAAAATGCGAAAATATGACCCTGATGAGGGCAAATCACGGACCTAACCTAGACCTAACATGAGTTATTCTCTAAAATATTCATCGATGCCAGGTTTAATGGACTTTTTCAGTGTGGTACCACATTACTACGTGATCCAAACCAGAAAAAACACAGGATCCGCTCTACATGTATGTGAAGAATGCGAAATTATGTGTCTGATGAGGGAAAATCCCAGGCCCAACGTAGACCTAACAAGCGTTACCATCAAAATTATTGATCGAAACCAGGTTTAATCGACTGTTTCAGTGTGGTACCACATTACTACGTGATCCAAACCAGAATAAAACCCAGGATCTGTACAACTAGTATGTGCAGAATGCGAAAGTATGAGCCTGACGAGGGGCAAATCCCAGACCTAAACTAGACATAACATGCGTTATCCTCTAAAATATTGATCGAAACCAGGTTTAATTGAATGTTTCAGTGTGATACCACATTACTACGTGATCCAATCCAGAAAAAGCCCAGGGTCTAGCCATCAAGTATGAGAAATATGCGATAGTATGAGCCCGCTGAGGGCAAATCCTAGACCTAACCCAGACCTAACATGCGTTATCCTCTAAAATATTTATCAAGACCAGATTTAATTGAATGTTTCAGTGTGGTACCACATTACTACGTGATCCAAACCAGAAAAAGCCCAGGATCTAGCCATGAAGTATGAGAAATATGCGAAATTATGAGCCTGATTATGGCAAATCCTAGACCTAACCCAGGCCAAACATGCGTTATCCTCTAAAATATTTATCAAGACCAGGTTTAATCGACTGTTTCAGTGTGGTTCCACATTGCTACGTGATCCAAACCAGAAAAAACCCAGGATCCGTTCAACAAGTATGTGAAGAATGCGAAAGTATGTGTCTGATGAGGGAAAATCCCAGGCCTAACCTAGACCTAACATGCGCTGCCCTCAAAAATATTGATCGAAACCTGTTCTAATCGACAGTTTCAGTTCTGGTACCGCATTACTACGAGATCCAAACCAGAAAAAGCCCAGAATCTGGCCATCAACTATGTGAAATATGCGAAAGTACGAGCCTGATGAGACCAAATCCCAGCCCTAACCAAGACCTAACGTGCTTTATTCTCTAAAATATTGATCGAAACCTGGTTTAATGGACTGTTTCAGTGTGGAACCACATTACTACGTGATCCAAACCAGAAAAAACCCAGAATCTGTTCAACAGGTATGTGAAAAACGCGAAAATATGAGCCTGAAGAGGGCAAATCCCTGACCTATCCCAGACCAAACATGCGTTATCCTCTTAAATATTGATCGAAACCAGGTTTAATGGACAGTATCAGTGTGGTACCACATTACTACGTGATCCAAACCAGAAAAAGCCAGGGATCTGTACAACAAGTATGTGAAAAATGTGAAAATATGACCCTGATGGGGGCAAATCCCGGACTTATCCCAGACCTAACTTGCGTTATCCTCTAAAATATTGATCGAAACCAGGTTTAATTGAATGTTTCAGTGTGGTACCGCCTTACTACGTGATCCAAACCAGAAAAAACCCAGGATCCGTTCAACAAGTATGTGGAGAATGCGAAAGTATGTGTCTGATGAGGGAAAATCCCAGGCCTAACAAAGACCTAACATGCGTTATCCTCAAAAATATTGATCGAACCCAGGTTTAATCGACTGTTTCAGTGTGGTACCACATTACTACCTGATCCAAACCTGAAAAATACCCAGGATCTGATTAACAGGTATGTGTAGAACGCGAAAATATGTGTCTGATGAGGGCAAATCCCCGGCCTAAACTAGACATAACATGCGTTATCCTCTAAAATATTGATCGAAACCAGGTTTAATGGACTGTTTCAGTGTGGTACCACATTACTACGTGATCCAAACCAGACAAAACCCAGGATCTGTTTAACAAGTATGTGGAGAATGCGTAAGTATGTGTCTGATGTGGGCAAATCCCAGGCCCAACCTAGTCATAACATGCGTTATCCTCTAAAATATTGATCGAAACCAGGTTTAATGGACTGTTTCAGTGTGGTACCACATTACTACGTGATCCGAACCAGAATAAACCCAGGATCTGGTCAACAAGTATGTGGAGAATGCGAAAGTATGAGCCTGACGAGGGCAAATCCCAGACCTATCCCAGACATAACATGCGTTATCCTCTAAATTATTGATCGAAACCAGGTTTAATGGACTGTTTCAGTGTGGTACCACATTACTACGTGATCCAAACCAGGAAAAACCCAGGATCTGTTCAACAAGTATGTGGAGAATGCGAAAGTATGTGTCTGATGATGGCAAATCCCAGGCCTAACCTAACCATAACATGCGTTATCCTCTAAAATATTGATCGAAACCAGGTTTAATTGAATGTTTCAGTGTGATACCACATTACTACCTGATCCAATCCAGAAAAAGCCCAGGATCTAGCCATCAAGTATGAGAAATATGCGATAGTATGAGCCCGCTGAGGGCAAATCCTAGACCTAACCCAGACCTAACATCCGCTATCCTCTAAAATGTTTATCAAGACAAGATTTAATTGAATGTTACAGTGTGGTACCACATTACTACGTGATCCACCCCTGAAAAAACCCAGGATCTGTTCAACAAGTATGTGGAGAATGCGAAAGTATGTGTCTGATGAGGGCAAATCCCAGGCCTAACCTAGACATAACATGCGTTATCCTCTAAAATATTGATCGAAACCAGGTTTAATTGAATGTTTAAGTGTGATACCACATTACTACCTGATCCAATCCAGAAAAAGCCCAGGATCTAGCCATCAAGTATGAGAAATATGCGATAGTATGAGCCCGCTGAGGGCAAATCCTAGACCTAACCCAGACCTAACATGCGTTATCCTCTAAAATATTTATCAAGACCAGATTTAATTGAATGTTTCAGTGTGGTACCACATTACTACGTGATCCAAACCAGAAAAAACCCAGGATCTGTTCAACAAGTATGTGAAAAATGCGAAAGTATGAGCCTGACGAGGGCAAATCCCGGACCTATCCCAGACCTAACATGCGTTATCCTCTAAAATATTTATCAAGACCAGATTTAATTGAATGTTTCAGTGTGGTACCACATTACTACGTGATCCAAACCAGAAAAAGCCCAGGATCTAGCCATGAAGTATGAGAAATATGCGAAATTATGAGCCTGATTATGGCAAATCCTAGACCTAACCCAGGCCAAACATGCGTTATCCTCTAAAATATTTATCAAGACCAGGTTTAATCGACTGTTTCAGTGTGGTTCCACATTGCTACGTGATCCAAACCAGAAAAAACCCAGGATCCGTTCAACAAGTATGTGAAGAATGCGAAAGTATGTGTCTGATGAGGGAAAATCCCAGGCCTAACCTAGACCTAACATGCGCTGCCCTCAAAAATATTGATCGAAACCTGTTCTAATCGACAGTTTCAGTTCTGGTACCGCATTACTACGAGATCCAAACCAGAAAAAGCCCAGAATCTGGCCATCAACTATGTGAAATATGCGAAAGTACGAGCCTGATGAGACCAAATCCCAGCCCTAACCAAGACCTAACATGCTTTATTCTCTAAAATATTGATCGAAACCTGGTTTAATGGACTGTTTCAGTGTGGAACCACATTACTACGTGATCCAAACCAGAAAAAACCCAGAATCTGTTCAACAGGTATGTGAAAAACGCGAAAATATGAGCCTGAAGAGGGCAAATCCCTGACCTATCCCAGACCAAACATGCGTTATCCTCTTAAATATTGATCGAAACCAGGTTTAATGGACAGTATCAGTGTGGTACCACATTACTACGTGATCCAAACCAGAAAAAGCCAGGGATCTGTACAACAAGTATGTGAAAAATGTGAAAATATGACCCTGATGGGGGCAAATCCCGGACTTATCCCAGACCTAACTTGCGTTATCCTCTAAAATATTGATCGAAACCTGGTTTAATTGAATGTTTCAGTGTGGTACCGCCTTACTACGTGATCCAAACCAGAAAAAACCCAGGATCCGTTCAACAAGTATGTGGAGAATGCGAAAGTATGTGTCTGATGAGGGAAAATCCCAGGCCTAACAAAGACCTAACATGCGTTATCCTCAAAAATATTGATCGAACCCAGGTTTAATCGACTGTTTCAGTGTGGTACCACATTACTACCTGATCCAAACCAGAAAAATACCCAGGATCTGATTAACAGGTATGTGTAGAACGCGAAAATATGTGTCTGATGAGGGCAAATCCCCGGCCTAAACTAGACATAACATGCGTTATCCTCTAAAATATTGATCGAAACCAGGTTTAATGGACTGTTTCAGTGTGGTACCACATTACTACGTGATCCAAACCAGACAAAACCCAGGATCTGTTTAACAAGTATGTGGAGAATGCGTAAGTATGTGTCTGATGTGGGCAAATCCCAGGCCCAACCTAGTCATAACATGCGTTATCCTCTAAAATATTGATCGAAACCAGGTTTAATGGACTGTTTCAGTGTGGTACCACATTACTACGTGATCCGAACCAGAATAAACCCAGGATCTGGTCAACAAGTATGTGGAGAATGCGAAAGTATGAGCCTGACGAGGGCAAATCCCAGACCTATCCCAGACATAACATGCGTTATCCTCTAAATTATTGATCGAAACCAGGTTTAATGGACTGTTTCAGTGTGGTACCACATTACTACGTGATCCAAACCAGGAAAAACCCAGGATCTGTTCAACAAGTATGTGGAGAATGCGAAAGTATGTGTCTGATGATGGCAAATCCCAGGCCTAACCTAACCATAACATGCGTTATCCTCTAAAATATTGATCGAAACCAGGTTTAATTGAATGTTTCAGTGTGATACCACATTACTACCTGATCCAATCCAGAAAAAGCCCAGGATCTAGCCATCAAGTATGAGAAATATGCGATAGTATGAGCCCGCTGAGGGCAAATCCTAGACCTAACCCAGACCTAACATCCGCTATCCTCTAAAATGTTTATCAAGACAAGATTTAATTGAATGTTACAGTGTGGTACCACATTACTACGTGATCCACCCCTGAAAAAACCCAGGATCTGTTCAACAAGTATGTGGAGAATGCGAAAGTATGTGTCTGATGAGGGCAAATCCCAGGCCTAACCTAGACATAACATGCGTTATCCTCTAAAATATTGATCGAAACCAGGTTTAATTGAATGTTTCTGTGTGATACCACATTACTACCTGATCCAATCCAGAAAAAGCCCAGGATCTAGCCATCAAGTATGAGAAATATGCGATAGTATGAGCCCGCTGAGGGCAAATCCTAGACCTAACCCAGACCTAACATGCGTTATCCTCTAAAATATTTATCAAGACCAGATTTAATTGAATGTTTCAGTGTGGTACCACATTACTACGTGATCCAAACCAGAAAAAACCCAGGATCTGTTCAACAAGTATGTGAAAAATGCGAAAGTATGAGCCTGACGAGGGCAAATCCCGGACCTATCCCAGACCTAACTTGCGTTATCATCTAAAATATTGATCGAAACCAGGTTTAATTTACTGTTTCAGTGTGGTACCACATTACTACGTGATCCAATCCAGAAAAAGCCGAGGATCTAGCCATGAAGTATGAGAAATATGCGAAATTAGGAGCCTGACTAGGGCAAATCCTAGACCTAACCCAGACCTAACATGCGTTATCTTCTAAAATATTTATCAACACCAGGTTTAATCGACTGTTTCAGTGTGGTACCACATTACTACGTGATCCAAACCAGAAAAAACCCAGGATCCGTACAACTAGTATGTGAAGAATGCGAAAGTATGAGCCTGTCGAGGGCAAATCCCAGAGCTATCCCAGACATAACTTGCGTTATCATCTAAAATATTGACCGAAACCTGTTTTAATCGACTTTTTCAGTGTGGAACCACATTACTACGTGATCCAAACCAGAAAAAGCCCAGAATCTGGCCATCAGCTATGAGAAATATACGAAAGTACGAGCCTGATAAGAGCAAATCCCAGACCTAACCTAGACCTAACATGCGTCATTCTCTAAAATATTAATCGAAACCAGGTATGATGGCCTGTTTCAGTGTGGCACCACATTACTACGTGACCCAAACCAGAAAAAACCCAGAATCTGTTCAACAAGTATGTGAAAAACGCGAAACTATGAGCCTGAAGAGGGCAAATCCCTGACCTATCCCAGACCAAACATGCGTTATCCTCTTAAATATTGATCGAAACCAGGTTTAATGGACAGTATCAGTGTGGTACCACATTACTACGTGATCCAAACCAGAAAAAGCCAGGGATCTGTACAACAAGTATGTGAAAAATGTGAAAATATGACCCTGATGGGGGCAAATCCCGGACTTATCCCAGACCTAACTTGCGTTATCCTCTAAAATATTGATCGAAACCAGGTTTAATTGAATGTTTCAGTGTGGTACCGCCTTACTACGTGATCCAAATCAGAAAAAACCCAGGATCCGTTCAACAAGTATGTGGAGAATGCGAAAGTATGTGTCTGATGAGGGAAAATCCCAGGCCTAACAAAGACCTAACATGCGTTATCCTCAAAAATATTGATCGAACCCAGGTTTAATCGACTGTTTCAGTGTGGTACCACATTACTACCTGATCCAAACCAGAAAAATACCCAGGATCTGATTAACAGGTATGTGTAGAACGCGAAAATATGTGTCTGATGAGGGCAAATCCCCGGCCTAAACTAGACATAACATGCGTTATCCTCTAAAATATTGATCGAAACCAGGTTTAATGGACTGTTTCAGTGTGGTACCACATTACTACGTGATCCAAACCAGACAAAACCCAGGATCTGTTTAACAAGTATGTGGAGAATGCGTAAGTATGTGTCTGATGTGGGCAAATCCCAGGCCCAACCTAGTCATAACATGCGTTATCCTCTAAAATATTGATCGAAACCAGGTTTAATGGACTGTTTCAGTGTGGTACCACATTACTACGTGATCCGAACCAGAATAAACCCAGGATCTGGTCAACAAGTATGTGGAGAATGCGAAAGTATGAGCCTGACGAGGGCAAATCCCAGACCTATCCCAGACATAACATGCGTTATCCTCTAAATTATTGATCGAAACCAGGTTTAATGGACTGTTTCAGTGTGGTACCACATTACTACGTGATCCAAACCAGGAAAAACCCAGGATCTGTTCAACAAGTATGTGAAGATTGCGAAAGTATGTGTCTGATGATGGCAAATCCCAGGCCTAACCTAACCATAACATGCGTTATCCTCTAAAATGTTGATCGAAACCAGGTTTAATTGAATGTTTCAGTGTGATACCACATTACTACCTGATCCAATCCAGAAAAAGCCCAGTATCTAGCCATCAAGTATGTGAAATATGCGATAGTATGAGCCCGCTGAGGGCAGATCCTAGACCTAGCCCAGACCTAACATTCGCTATCCTCTAAAATGTTTATCAAGTCAAGATTTAATTGAATGTTACAGTGTGGTACCACATTACTACGTGATCCAAACCTGAACAAACCCAGGATCTGTTCAACAAGTATGTGGAGAATGCGAAAGTATGTGTCTGATGAGGGCAAATCCCAGGCCTAACCTAGACATAACATGCGTTATCCTCTAAAATATTGATCGAAACCAGGTTTAATTGAATGTTTCAGTGTGATACCACATTACTACCTGATCCAATCCAGAAAAAGCCCAGGATCTAGCCATCAAGTATGAGAAATATGCGATAGTATGAGCCCGCTGAGGGCAAATCCTAGACCTAACCCAGACCTAACATGCCTTATCCTCTAAAATATTTATCAAGACCAGATTTAATTGAATGTTTCAGTGTGGTACCACATTACTACGTGATCCAAACCAGAAAAAACCCAGGATCTGTTCAACAAGTATGTGAAAAATGCGAAAGTATGAGCCTGACGAGGGCAAATCCCGGACCTATCCCAGACCTAACTTGCGTTATCCTCTAAAATATTGATCGAAACCAGGTTTAATTTACTGTTTCAGTGTGGTACCACATTACTACGTGATCCAATCCAGAAAAAGCCGAGGATCTAGCCATGAAGTATGAGAAATATGCGAAATTAGGAGCCTGACTAGGGCAAATCCTAGACCTAATCCAGACCTAACATGCGTTATCCTCTAAAATATTTATCAAGACCAGGTTTAATTGACTGTTTCAGTGTGGTACCACATTACTACGTGATCCAAACCAGAAAAAACCCAGGATCCGTACAACTAGTATGTGAAGAATGCGAAAGTATGAGCCTGTCGAGGGCAAATCCCGGACCTATCCCAGACCTAACTTGCGTTATCATCTAAAATATTGATCGAAACCAGGTTTAATTTACTGTTTCAGTGTGGTACCACATTACTACGTGATCCAATCCAGAAAAAGCCGAGGATCTAGCCATGAAGTATGAGAAATATGCGAAATTAGGAGCCTGACTAGGGCAAATCCTAGACCTAACCCAGACCTAACATGCGTTATCCTCTAAAATATTTATCAAGACCAGGTTTAATCGACTGTTTCAGTGTGGTACCACATTACTACGTGATCCAAACCAGAAAAAACCCAGGATCCGTACAACTAGTATGTGAAGAATGCGAAAGTATGAGCCTGTCGAGGGCAAATCCCAGAGCTATCCCAGACATAACTTGCGTTATCATCTAAAATATTGACCGAAACCTGTTTTAATCGACTTTTTCTGTGTG
Organism: Colletes latitarsis; assembly: GCF_051014445.1. Taxonomy (NCBI): domain Eukaryota; kingdom Metazoa; phylum Arthropoda; class Insecta; order Hymenoptera; family Colletidae; genus Colletes; species Colletes latitarsis. The sequence continues at coordinate 7,520,397 of NC_135134.1, read as the reverse complement.
GAACCACATTACTACGTGATCCAAACCAGAAAAAGCCCAGAATCTGGCCATCAGCTATGAGAAATATACGAAAGTACGAGCCTGATAAGAGCAAATCCCAGACCTAACCTAGACCTAACATGCGTCATTCTCTAAAATATTAATCGAAACCAGGTATGATGGCCTGTTTCAGTGTGGCACCACATTACTACGTGACCCAAACCAGAAAAAACCCAGAATCTGTTCAACAAGTATGTGAAAAACGCGAAACTATGAGCCTGGGGAGGACAAATCCCTGACCTATCTCAGACATAACATGCGTTATCCTCTAAAATATTGATCGAAACCATGTTTAATGGACTGTTTCAGTGTGGTACCACATTACTACGTGATCCAAACCAGAAAAAACCCAGGATCTGTTCAACAAGTATGTGGGGAATGCGACAGTATGTGCCTGATGATGGCAAATCCCAGGCCTATCCCAGACATAACATGCGTTATCCTCTAAAATATTGATCGAAACCAGGTTTAATGGACTGTTTCAGTGTGGTACCACATTACTACGTGATCGAAACCAGAAGAAGCCAGGCATCTGTTCAACAAGTATGTGAACAATGCGAAAATATGGCCCTGATGAGGGCAAATCCCAGGTCTAACCTAGACATAACATGCGTTATCCTCTAAAATATTCATCGAAACAAGGTTTAATTGAATGTTTCAGTGTGATACCACATTACTACGTGATCCAATCCAGAAAAAGTCCAGGTTCTAGCCATCAAGTATGTGAAATATGCGAAAGTATGAGCCCGCTGAGGGCAAATCCTAGACCTAACCCTGACCTAACATGCGTTATCCTCTAAAATATTTATCAAGACCAGATTTAATTGAATGTTTCAGTGTGGTACCACATTACTGCGTGACCCAAACCAGAAAAAGGCCAGAATCTGTTCAACAAGTACGCGAAAAACTCGAAACTATGAGCCTGATGAGGGGAAATCCCAGACCTATCCCAGACATAACATGCGTTATCCTCTAAAATATTGATCGAAACCAGGTTTAATGGACAGTTTCAGTGTGGTACCACATTACTACGTGATCCAAATCAGAAAAAGCCAGGGATCTGTTCAACAAGTATGTGAAAAATGCGAAAATATGACCCTGATGAGGGCAAATCACGGACCTAACCTAGACCTAACATGAGTTATTCTCTAAAATATTCATCGATGCCAGGTTTAATGGACTTTTTCAGTGTGGTACCACATTAATACGTGATCCAAACCAGAAAAAACACAGGATCCGCTCTACATGTATGTGAAGAATGCGAAATTATGTGTCTGATGAGGGAAAATCCCAGGCCCAACGTAGACCTAACAAGCGTTACCCTCAAAATTATTGATCGAAACCAGGTTTAATTGAATGTTTCAGTGTGATACCACATTACTACGTGATCCAATCCAGAAAAAGCCCAGGGTCTAGCCATCAAGTATGAGAAATATGCGATAGTATGAGCCCGCTGAGGGCAAATCCTAGACCTAACCCAGACCTAACATGCGTTATCCTCTAAAATATTTATCAAGACCAGATTTAATTGAATGTTTCAGTGTGGTACCACATTACTACGTGATCCAAACCAGAAAAAGCCCAGGATCTAGCCATGAAGTATGAGAAATATGCGAAATTATGAGCCTGATTATGGCAAATCCTAGACCTAACCCAGGCCAAACATGCGTTATCCTCTAAAATATTTATCAAGACCAGGTTTAATCGACTGTTTCAGTGTGGTTCCACATTGCTACGTGATCCAAACCAGAAAAAACCCAGGATCCGTTCAACAAGTATGTGAAGAATGCGAAAGTATGTGTCTGATGAGGGAAAATCCCAGGCCTAACCTAGACCTAACATGCGCTGCCCTCAAAAATATTGATCGAAACCTGTTCTAATCGACTGTTTCAGTTCTGGTACCGCATTACTACGAGATCCAAACCAGAAAAAGCCCAGAATCTGGCCATCAACTATGTGAAATATGCGAAAGTACGAGCCTGATGAGACCAAATCCCAGCCCTAACCAAGACCTAACATGCTTTATTCTCTAAAATATTGATCGAAACCTGGTTTAATGGACTGTTTCAGTGTGGAACCACATTACTACGTGATCCAAACCAGAAAAAACCCAGAATCTGTTCAACAGGTATGTGAAAAACGCGAAAATATGAGCCTGAAGAGGGCAAATCCCTGACCTATCCCAGACCAAACATGCGTTATCCTCTTAAATATTGATCGAAACCAGGTTTAATGGACAGTATCAGTGTGGTACCACATTACTACGTGATCCAAACCAGAAAAAGCCAGGGATCTGTACAACAAGTATGTGAAAAATGTGAAAATATGACCCTGATGGGGGCAAATCCCGGACTTATCCCAGACCTAACTTGCGTTATCCTCTAAAATATTGATCGAAACCAGGTTTAATTGAATGTTTCAGTGTGGTACCGCCTTACTACGTGATCCAAATCAGAAAAAACCCAGGATCCGTTCAACAAGTATGTGGAGAATGCGAAAGTATGTGTCTGATGAGGGAAAATCCCAGGCCTAACAAAGACCTAACATGCGTTATCCTCAAAAATATTGATCGAACCCAGGTTTAATCGACTGTTTCAGTGTGGAACCACATTACTACGTGATCCAAACCAGAAAAAGCCCAGAATCTGGCCATCAGCTATGGGAAATATACGAAAGTACGAGCCTGATAAGAGCAAATCCCAGACCTAACCCAGACCTAACATGCGTCATTCTCTAAAATATTAATCGAAACCAGGTATGATGGCCTGTTTCAGTGTGGCACCACATTACTACGTGATCCAAACCAGAAAAAACCCAGAATCTGTTCAACAAGTATGTGAAAAATGCAAAACTATGAGCCTGATGAGGACAAATCCCTGACCTATCTCAGACATAACATGCGTTATCCTCTAAAATATTGATCGAAACCATGTTTAATGGAATGTTTCAGTGTGGTACCACATTACTGCGTGATCCAAACCAGAAAAAGCCAGGGATCTGTTCAACAAGTATGTGAAAAACGCGAAACTATGACCCTGATGAGGGCAAATCCCAGGTTTAACCTAGACATAACATGCGTTATCCTCTAAAATATTCATCGAAACTAGGTTTAATTGAATGTTTCAGTGTGATACCACATTACTACGTGATCCAATCCCGAAAAAGCCCAGGTTCTAGCCATCAAGTATGAGAAATATGCGAAAGTATGAGCCCGCTGAGGGCATATCCTAGACCTAACCCAGACCTAACATGCGTTATCCTCCAAAATATTTATCAAGACCAGATTTAATTGATTGTTTCAGTGTGGTACCACATTACTGCGTGACCCAAACCAGAAAAAGGCCAGCATCTGTTCAACAAGTATGCGAAAAACGCGAAACTATGAGCCTGATGAGGACAAATCCCTGACCTATCTCAGACATAACATGCGTTATCCTCTAAAATATTGATCGAAACCATGTTTAATGGACTGTTTCAATGTGGTACCACATTACTACGTGATCCAAACCAGAAAAAACCCAGGATCTGTTCAACAAGTATGTGAAGAATGCGAAAGTATGAGTCTGATGAGGGCAAATCCCAGACCTATCCCAGACATAACTTGCGTTATCCTCTTAAATATTGATCGAAACCAGGTTTAATTTACCGTTTCAGTGTGGTACCACATTACTACGTGATCCAAACCAGAAAAAGCCAGGGATCTGTACAACAAGTATGTGAAAAATGTGAAAATATGACCCTGATGGGGGCAAATCCCGGACTTATCCCAGACCTAACTTGCGTTATCCTCTAAAATATTGATCGAAACCAGGTTTAATTGAATGTTTCAGTGTGGTACCGCCTTACTACGTGATCCAAATCAGAAAAAACCCAGGATCCGTTCAACAAGTATGTGGAGAATGCGAAAGTATGTGTCTGATGAGGGAAAATCCCAGGCCTAACAAAGACCTAACATGCGTTATCCTCAAAAATATTGATCGAACCCAGGTTTAATCGACTGTTTCAGTGTGGTACCACATTACTACCTGATCCAAACCAGAAAAATACCCAGGATCTGATTAACAGGTATGTGTAGAACGCG